>NW_024543578.1:0-75616 GCF_018167655.1 Microtus oregoni
TGCTCAGTACTCAGGGTGCTGGGTGCTCAGTACTCAGGGTGCTGGGTGCTTAGTACTCAGGGTGCTGGGTGCTCAGTGCTCGGGGTGCTGGGTGCTCAGTGCTCAGTGCTCAGTACTCAGGGTGCTGGGTGCACAGTGCTCAGGGTGCTGGGTGCTCAGTGCTCAGGGTGCTGGGTGCTCAGTGCTCAGGGTGCTGGGTACTCAGTGCTCGGGGTGCTGGGTGCTCAGTGCTCGGGTGCTGGGTGCTCAGTGCTCGGGGGTGCTCGGTGCTCAGTACTCAGGGTGCTGGGTGCTCAGTGCTCGAGGTGCTCAGTACTCAGGGTGCTGTGTGTTCAGTGCTCAGGGTGCTGGGTGCTCAGTACTCAGTGTGCTCGGTGCTTAGTACTCAGGGGGCTGGGTGCTCAGTGCTCGGGGTGATGGGTGCTCAGTGATCAGTACTCAAGTTGCTGGGTGCTCAGTGCTCGGGGTGCTGGGTGCTCAGTGCTCAGTACTCAGGGTGCTGGGTGCTCAGTGCTCAGGGTGCTGGGTGCTCAGTGCTCGGGGTGCTGGGTGCTCAGTACTCAGGGTGCTGGGTGCTCAGTTCTCGGGGTGCTCGGTGATCAGTACTCAGTGCTCAGGGTGCTCAGTGCTCAGGGTGCTGGGTGATCAGTACTCAGAGTGCTTGGTGCTCAAATACTCAGGGTGCTGGGTGCTCAGTGCTCAGGGTGCTGGGTGCTCAGTACTCGGGGTGCTGGGTGCTCAGTACTCAGGGTGCTGGGTGCTCAGTGCTCAGGGTGCTGGGTGCTCAGTGCTCGGTGTGCTGGGTGCTCAGTGCTCAGTACTCAGGGTGCTGGGTGCTCAGTGCTCGGGGTCCTGGGTGCTCAGTGCTCAGTACTCAGGGTGCTGGGTGCTCAGTGCTCAGGGTGCTGTGTGCACAGTGCTCAGGGTGCTGGGTACTCAGTGCTCAGGGTGCTGGGTGTTCAGTACTCAGGGTGCTGGGTGCTCAGTACTCAGGGTGCTGGGTGCTCAGTGCTCGGGGTGCTGGGTGCTCAGTGCTCACGGTGCTGGGTGCTCAGTGCTCGGGGTGCTCGGTGCTCAGTACTCAGGGTGCTCAGTACTCAGGGTGCTGGGTGCTTAGTGCTCGGGGTGCTGGGTGCTCAGTGCTCAGGGTGAACGGTGCTCAGTACTCCGGATGCTGGGTGCTCAGTACTCAGGGTGCTGGGTGCTCAGTACTCAGGTTGCTGAGTGCTCAGTCCTCAGGGTGCTGGGTGCTCAGGGTGCTGGGTGCTCAGTGCTCGGGGTGCTCGGTGCTCAGTATTCAGGGTGCTGAGTGCTCAGTACTCAGGGTGCTGGGTGCTCAGTACTCAGGGTCCTGGGTGCTCAGTGCTCGGGGTGCTGGGTGCTCAGTGCTCAGGGTGCTGGGTGCTCAGTGCTCGGGGTGCTGGGTGCTCAGAACTCAGGGTGATGGGTGCTCAGTACTCAGGGTGCTGGGTGCTCAGTGCTCAGTGTGCTGGGTGCTCAGTACTCAGGGTGCTCATTGCTCAGGGTGCTGGGTGCTCAGTACTCAGGGTGCTGGGTGCTCAGTGCTCAGGGTGCTCGGTGCTCAATACTTTGGGTGCTCAGTACTCAGGGTGCTGGGTGCTCAGTGCTCAGGGTGCTGGGTGCTCAGTGCTCAGGGTGCTGGGTGCTCAGTGCTCAGAGTGCTGGGTGCTCAGTGCTCGGGGTGCTGGGTGCTCAGTGCTCACGGTGCTGGGTGCTCAGTGCTCGGGGGTGCTCGGTGCTCAGTACTCAGGGTGCTCAGTACTCAGGGTGCTGGGTGCTTAGTGCTCGGGGTGCTGGGTGCTCAGTGCTCAGGGTGAACGGTGCTCAGTACTCCGGATGCTGGGTGCTCAGTACTCAGGGTGCTGGGTGCTCAGTACTCAGGGTGCTGGGTGCTCAGTAATCAGGGTGCTGGGTGCTCAGGGTGCTGGGTGCTCAGTGCTCGGGGTGCTCGGTGCTCAGTATTCAGGGTGCTGAGTGCTCAGTACTCAGGGTGCTGGTGCTCAGTACTCAGGGTCCTGGGTGCTCAGTGCTCGGGGTGCTGGGTGCTCAGTGCTCAGGGTGCTGGGTGCTCAGTGCTCGGGGTGCTGGGTGCTCAGAACTCAGGGTGCTGGGTGCTCAGTACTCAGGGTGCTGGGTGCTCAGTGCTCAGGGTGCTGGGTGCTCAGTACTCAGGGTGCTGGGTGCTCGGTGCTCAGTACGCTGGGTGCTCAGTACTCAGGGTGCTGGGTGCTCAGTACTCAGGGTGCTCGGTGCTCAGTACTCAGGGTGCTGGGTGCTCAGTGCTCGGGGTGCTGGGTGCTCAGTACTCAGGGTGCTGGGTGCTCAGTGCTCGGGGTGCTGGGGTGCTCAGTGCTCAGTGCTCAGTACTCAGGGTGCTGGGTGCTCAGTGCTCGGGGTGCTGGGTGCTCAGTGCTCAGTACTCAGGTGCTTGGTGCTCAGTACTCAGGGTGCTGGGTGCTTAGTACTCAGGGTGCTGGGTGCTCAGTGCTCGGGGTGCTGGGTGCTCAGTGCTCAGTGCTCAGTACTCAGGGTGCTGGGTGCACAGTGCTCAGGGTGGCTGGGTGCTCAGTGCTCAGGGTGCTGGGTGCTCAGTGCTCAGGGTGCTGGGTACTCAGTGCTCAGGGTGCTGGGTGCTCAGTACTCAGGGTGCTGGGTGCACAGTGCTCAGGGTGCTGGGTGCTCAGTGCTCAGGGTGCTGGGTGCTCAGTGCTCAGGGTGCTGGGTACTCAGTGCTCAGGGTGCTGGGTGCTCAGTGCTCGGGGTGCTGGGTGCTCAGTGCTCGGGGTGCTCGGTGCTCAGTACTCAGGGTGCTGGGTGCTCAGTGCTCGAGGTGCTCAGTACTCAGGGTGCTGTGTGTTCAGTGCTCAGTGTGCTGGGTGCTCAGTACTCAGGGTGCTCGGTGCTTAGTACTCAGGGGGCTGGGTGCTCAGTGCTCGGGGTGATGGGTGCTCAGTGATCAGTACTCAAGGTGCTGGGTGCTCAGTGCTCGGGGTGTTGGGTGCTCAGTGCTCAGTACTCAGGGTGCTGGGTGCTCAGTGCTCAGGGTGCTGGGTGCTCAGTGCTCGGGGTGCTGGGTGCTCAGTACTCAGGGTGCTGGGTGCTCAGTTCTCGGGGTGCTCGGTGATCAGTACTCAGTGCTCAGGGTGCTCAGTGCTCAGGGTGCTGGGTGTTCAGTACTCAGGGTGCTTGGTGCTCAGTACTCAGGGTGCTGGGTGCTCAGTGCTCAGGGTGCTGGGTGCTCAGTACTCGGGGTGCCTCGGTGCTCAGTGCTCAGGGTGCTGTGTGCTCAGTACTCAGGGTGCTTGGTGCTCAGTACTCAGGGTGCTGGGTGCTCAGTGCTCAGGGTGCTGGGTGCTCAGTACTCAGGGTGCTGGGTGCTCAGTGCTCAGGGTGCTGTGTGCTCAGTACTCAGTGTGCTGGGTGCTCAGTGCTCGGGGTGCTGGGTGCTCAGTGCTCAGGGTGCTCGGTGCTCAGTACTCAGGGTGCTGTGTGCTCAGTACTCGGGTTGCTGGGTGCTCAGTACTCAGGGTGCTGGGTGCTCAGTGCTCAGGGTGCTGGGTGCTCAGTGCTCGGGTGTGCTGGGTGCTCAGTGCTCAGTACTCAGGGTGCTGGGTGCTCAGTGCTCGGGGTCCTGGGTGCTCAGTGCTCAGTACTCAGGGTGCTGGGTGCTCAGTGCTCAGGGTGCTGTGTGCTCAGTGCTCAGGGTGCTGGGTACTCAGTGCTCAGGGTGCTGGGTGTTTCAGTACTCAGGGTGCTGGGTGCTCAGTACTCAGGGTGCTGGGTGCTCAGTGCTCGGGGTGCTCAGTGCTCAGTACTCAGGGTGCTGGGTGCTCAGTGCTCAGGGTGCTGGGTGCTCAGTACTCAGGGTGCTGGGTGCTCGGTGCTCAGTACGCTGGGTGCTCAGTACTCAGGGTGCTGGGTGCTCAGTACTCAGGGTGCTCGGTGCTCAGTACTCAGGGTGCTGGGTGCTCAGTGCTCGGGGTGCTGGGTGCTCAGTACTCAGGGTGCTCATTGCTCAGTGTGCTGGGTGCTCAGTACTCAGGGTGCTGGGTACTCAGTGCTCAGGGTGCTCAGTGCTCAATACGTTGGGTGCTCAGTACTCAGGGTGCTGGGTGCTCAGTGCTCAGGGTGCTGGGGGCTCAGTGCTCAGGGTGCTGGGTGCTCAGTGCTCAGGGTGCTGGGTGCTCGGTGCTCGGCGTGCTGGGTGCTTAGTGCTCGCGGTGCCTGGTGCTCAGTACTCGGGGTGCTCAGTGCTCAGTACTCAGGGTCCTGGGTGCTCAGTGCTCAGAGTGCTGGGTGCTCAGTACTCAGGGTGCTGGGGGCTCGGTGCTCAGTACGCTGGGTGCTCAGTACTCAGGGTGCTGGGTGCTCAGTACTCAGGGTGCTCGGTACTCAGTACTCAGGGTGCTGGGTGCTCAGTGCTCGGGGTGCTGGGTGCTCAGTACTCAGGGTGCTGGGTGCTCAGTGCTCGGGGTGGTCGGTGCTCAGTACGCTGGGTGCTCAGTACTCAGGGTGCTGGGTGCTCAGTACTCAGGGTGCTGGGTGCTTAGTACTCAGGGTGCTGGGTGCTCAGTTCTCGGGGTGCTGGGTGCGCGCAGTGCTCAGTGCTCAGTGCTCAGGGTGCTGGGTGCACAGTGCTCAGGGTGCTGGGTGCTCAGTGCTCAGGGTGCTGGGTGCTCAGTGCTCAGGGTGCTGGGTACTCAGTGCTCAGGGTGCTGGGTGCTCAGTACTCAGGGTGCTTGGTGCTCAGTACTCAGGGTGCTGCGTGCTCAGTGCTCGGGGTGCTGGGTGCTCAGTGCTCGGGGTGCTGGGTGCTCAGTGCTCGGGGTGCTCGGTGCTCAGTACTCAGGGTGCTGGGTGCTCAGTGCTCGAGGTGCTCAGTACTCAGGGTGCTGTGTGTTCAGTGCTCAGGGTGCTGGGTGCTCAGTACTCAGTGTGCTCGGTGCTTAGTACTCAGGGGGCTGGGTGCTCAGTGCTCGGGGTGATGGGTGCTCAGTGATCAGTACTCAAGGTGCTGGGTGCTCAGTGCTCGGGGTGCTGGGTGCTCCGTGCTCAGTACTCAGGGTGCTGAGTGCTCAGTGCTCAGGGTGCTGGGTGCTCAGTGCTCGGGGTGCTGGGTGCTCAGTACTCAGGGTGCTGGGTGCTCAGTTCTCGGGGTGCTCGGTGATCAGTACTCAGTGCTCAGGGTGCTCAGTGCTCAGGGTGCTGGGTGTTCAGTACTCAGGGTGCTTGGTGCTCAGTACTCAGGGTGCTGGGTGCTCAGTGCTCAGGGTGCTGGGTGCTCAGTACTCGGGGTGCTGGGTGCTCAGTACTCAGGGTGCTGGGTGCTCAGTGCTCAGGGTGCTGGGTGCTCAGTTCTCGGTGTGCTGGGTGCTCAGTGCTCAGTACTCAGGGTGCTGGGTGCTCAGTGCTCGGGGTCCTGGGTGCTCAGTGCTCAGTACTCAGTGTGCTGGGTGCTCAGTGCTCAGGGTGCTGTGTGCTCAGGGCTCAGGGTGCTGTCTACTCAGTGATCAGGGTGCTGGGTGTTCAGTACTCAGGGTGCTGGGTGCTCAGTACTCAGGGTGCTGGGTGCTCAGTGCTCGGGGTGCTGGGTGCTCAGTGCTCACGGTGCTGGGTGCTCAGTGCTGGGGGTGCTCGGTGCTCAGTACTCAGGGTGCTCAGTACTCAGGGTGCTGGGTGCTTAGTGCTCGGGGTGCTCGGTGCTCAGTATTCAGGGTGCTGAGTGCTCAGTACTCAGGGTGCTGGGTGCTCAGTGCTCGGGGTCCTGGGTGCTCAGTGCTCAGTACTCAGTGTGCTGGGTGCTCAGTGCTCAGGGTGCTGTGTGCTCAGGGCTCAGGGTGCTGTCTACTCAGTGATCAGGGTGCTGGGTGTTCAGTACTCAGGGTGCTGGGTGCTCAGTGCTCAGGGTGAACGGTGCTCAGTACTCCGGATGCTGGGTGCTCAGTACTCAGGGTGCTGGGTGCTCAGTACTCAGGGTGCTGGGTGCTCAGTCCTCAGGGTGCTGGGTGCTCAGGGTGCTGGGTGCTCAGTGCTCGGGGTGCTCGGTGCTCAGTATTCAGGGTGCTGAGTGCTCAGTACTCAGGGTGCTGGGTGCTCAGTACTCAGGGTCCTGGGTGCTCAGTGCTCGGGGTGCTGGGTGCTCAGTGCTCAGGGTGCTGGGTGCTCAGTGCTCGGCGTGCTGGGTGCTCAGAACTCAGGGTGCTGGGTGCTCAGTACTCAGGGTGCTGGGTGCTCAGTGCTCAGTGTGCTGGGTGCTCAGTACTCAGGGTGCTCATTGCTCAGGGTGCTGGGTGCTCAGTACTCAGGGTGCTGGGTGCTCAGTGCTCAGGGTGCTCGGTGCTCAATACTTTGGGTGCTCAGTACTCAGGGTGCTGGGTGCTCAGTGCTCAGGGTGCTGGGTGCTCAGTGCTCAGGGTGCTGGGTGCTCAGTGCTCAGAGTGCTGGGTGCTCAGTGCTCGGGGTGCTGGGTGCTCAGTGCTCACGGAGCTGGGTGCTCAGTGCTCGGGGTGCTCGGTGCTCAGGACTCAGGGTGCTCAGTACTCAGGGTGCTGGGTGCTTAGTGCTCGAGGTGCTGGGTGCTCAGTGCTCAGGGTGAACGGTGCTCAGTACTCCGGATGCTGGGTGCTCAGTACTCAGGGTGCTGGGTGCTCAGTACTCAGGGTGCTGGGTGCTCAGTCCTCAGGGTGCTGGGTGCTCAGGGTGCTGGGTACTCAGTGCTCGGGGTGCTCGGTGCTCAGTATTCAGGGTGCTGAGTGCTCAGTACTCAGGGTGCTGGGTGCTCAGTACTCAGGGTCCTGGGTGCTCAGTGCTCGGGGTGCTGGGTGCTCAGTGCTCAGGGTGCTGGGTGCTCAGTGCTCGGGGTGCTGGGTGCTCAGAACTCAGGGTGCTGGGTGCTCAGTACTCAGGGTGCTGGGTGCTCAGTGCTCAGGGTGCTGGGTGCTCAGTACTCAGGGTGCTGGGTGTTCGGTGCTCAGTACGCTGGGTGCTCAGTACTCAGGGTGCTGGGTGCTCAGTACTCAGGGTGCTCGGTGCTCAGTACTCAGGGTGCTGGGTGCTCAGTGCTCGGGGTGCTGGGTGCTCAGTACTCAGGGTGCTGGGTGCTCAGTGCTCGGGGTGCTGGGTGCTCAGTGCTCAGTGCTCAGTACTCAGGGTGCTGGGTGCTCAGTGCTCGGGGTGCTGGGTGCTCAGTGCTCAGTACTCAGGGTGCTGGGTGCTCAGTACTCAGGGTGCTGGGTGCATAGTACTCAGGGTGCTGGGTGCTCAGTGCTCGGGGGTGCTGGGTGCTCAGTGCTCAGTGCTCAGTACTCAGGGTGCTGGGTGCACAGTGCTCAGGGTGCTGGGTGCTCAGTGCTCAGGGTGCTGGGTGCTCAGTGCTCAGGGTGCTGGGTACTCAGTGCTCAGGGTGCTGGGTGCTCAGTACTCAGGGTGCTGGGTGCTCAGTACTCAGGGTGCTGGGTGCTCAGTGCTCGGGGTGCTGGGTGCTCAGTGCTCGGGGTGCTGGGTGCTCAGTGCTCGGGGTGCTCGGTGCTCAGTACTCAGGGTGCTGGGTGCTCAGTGCTCGAGGTGCTCAGTACTCAGGGTGCTGTGTGTTCAGTGCTCAGGGTGCTGGGTGCTCAGTACTCAGGGTGCTCGGTGCTTAGTACTCAGGGGGCTGGGTGCTCATTGCTCGGGGTGATGGGTGCTCAGTGATCAGTACTCAAGGTGCTGGGTGCTCAGTGCTCGGGGTGCTGGTTGCTCAGTGCTCAGTACTCAGGGTGCTGGGTGCTCAGTGCTCAGGGTGCTGGGTGCTCAGTGCTCGGAGTGCTGGGTGCTCAGTACTCAGGGTGCTGGGTGCTCAGTTCTCGGGGTGCTCGGTGATCAGTACTCAGTGCTCAGGGTGCTCAGTGCTCAGGGTGCTGGGTGTTCAGTACTCAGGGTGCTTGGTGCTCAGTACTCAGGGTGCTGGGTGCTCAGTGCTCAGGGTGCTGGGTGCTCAGTACTCGGGGTGCTCGGTGCTCAGTGCTCAGGGTGCTGGGTGCTCAGTGCTCAGGGTGCTGGGTGCTCAGTGCTCGGTGTGCTGGGTGCTCAGTGCTCAGTACTCAGGGTGCTGGGTGCTCAGTGCTCGGGGTCCTGGGTGCTCAGTGCTCAGTACTCAGGGTGCTGGGTGCTCAGTGCTCAGGGTGCTGTGTGCTCAGTGCTCAGGGTGCTGGGTACTCAGTGCTCAGTGTGCTGGGTGTTCAGTACTCAGGGTGCTGGGTGCTCAGTACTCAGGGTGCTGGGTGCTCAGTGCTCGGGGTGCTCAGTGCTCAGTACTCAGGGTGCTGGGTGCTCAGTGCTCAGGGTGCTGGGTGCTCAGTACTCAGGGTGCTGGGTGCTCGGTGCTCAGTACGCTGGGTGCTCAGTACTCAGGGTGCTGGGTGCTCAGTACTCAGGGTGCTCGGTGCTCAGTACTCAGGGTGCTGGGTGCTCAGTGCTCGGGGTGCTGGGTGCTCAGTACTCAGGGTGCTGGGTGCTCAGTGCTCGGGGTGCTGGGTGCTCAGTGCTCAGGGTGCTCGGTGCTCAGTACTCAGGGTGCTGTGTGCTCAGTACTCGGGTTGTTGGGTGCGCAGTACTCAGGGTGCTGGGTGCTCAGTGCTCAGGGTGCTGGGTGCTCAGTGCTCGGTGTGCTGGGTGCTCAGTGCTCAGTACTCAGGGTGCTGGGTGCTCAGTGCTCGGGGTCCTGGGTGCTCAGTGCTCAGTACTCAGGGTGCTGGGTGCTCAGTGCTCAGGGTGCTGTGTGCTCAGTGCTCAGGGTGCTGGGTACTCAGTGCTCAGTGTGCTGGGTGTTCAGTACTCAGGATGCTGGGTGCTCAGTACTCAGGGTGCTGGGTGCTCAGTGCTCGGGGTGCTGGGTGCTCAGTACTCAGGGTGCTGGGTGCTCGGTGCTCAGTACGCTGGGTGCTCAGTACTCAGGGTGCTGGGTGCTCAGTACTCAGGGTGCTCGGTGCTCAGTACTCAGGGTGCTGGGTGCTCAGTGCTCGGGGTGCTGGGTGCTCAGTACTCACTGCTCAGGGTGCTCAGTGCTCAGGGTGCTGGGTGTTCAGTACTCAGGGTGCTTGTTGCTCAGTACTCAGGGTGCTGGGTGCTCAGTGCTCAGGGTGCTGGGTGCTCAGTACTCGGGGTGCTCGGTGCTCAGTGCTCAGGGTGCTGGGTGCTCAGTGCTCAGGGTGCTGGGTGCTCAGTGCTCGGTGTGCTGGGTGCTCAGTGCTCAGTACTCAGGGTGCTGGGTGCTCAGTGCTCGGGGTCCTGGGTGCTCAGTGCTCAGTACTCAGGGTGCTGGGTGCTCAGTGCTCAGGGTGCTGTGTGCTCAGTGCTCAGGGTGCTGGGTACTCAGTGCTCAGTGTGCTGGGTGTTCAGTACTCAGGGTGCTGGGTGCTCAGTACTCAGGGTGCTGGGTGCTCAGTGCTCGGGGTGCTCAGTGCTCAGTACTCAGGGTGCTGGGTGCTCAGTGCTCAGGGTGCTGGGTGCTCAGTACTCAGGGTGCTGGGTGCTCGGTGCTCAGTACGCTGGGTGCTCAGTACTCAGGGTGCTGGGTGCTCAGTACTCAGGGTGCTCGGTGCTCAGTACTCAGGGTGCTGGGTGCTCAGTGCTCGGGGTGCTGGGTGCTCAGTACTCAGGGTGCTGGGTGCTCAGTGCTCGGGGTGCTGGGTGCTCAGTGCTCAGGGTGCTCGGTGCTCAGTACTCAGGGTGCTGTGTGCTCAGTACTCGGGTTGCTGGGTGCGCAGTACTCAGGGTGCTGGGTGCTCAGTGCTCAGGGTGCTGGGTGCTCAGTGCTCGGTGTGCTGGGTGCTCAGTGCTCAGTACTCAGGGTGCTGGGTGCTCAGTGCTCGGGGTCCTGGGTGCTCAGTGCTCAGTACTCAGGGTGCTGGGTGCTCAGTGCTCAGGGTGCTGTGTGCTCAGTGCTCAGGGCGCTGGGTACTCAGTGCTCAGTGTGCTGGGTGTTCAGTACTCAGGGTGCTGGGTGCTCAGTATTCAGGGTGCTGGGTGCTCAGTGCTCGGGGTGCTGGGTGCTCAGTACTCAGGGTGCTGGGTGCTCGGTGCTCAGTACGCTGGGTGCTCAGTACTCAGGGTGCTGGGTGCTAAGTACTCAGGGTGCTCGGTGCTCAGTACTCAGGGTGCTGGGTGCTCAGTGCTCGGGGTGCTGGGTGCTCAGTACTCAGGGTGCTGGGTGCTCAGTGCTCGGGGTGCTGGGTGCTCAGTGCTCACGGTGCTGGGTGCTCAGTGCTCGGGGTGCTCGGTGCTCAGTACTCAGGGTGCTCAGTACTCAGGGTGCTGGGTGCTTAGTGCTCGGGGTGCTGGGTGCTCAGTGCTCAGGGTTTACGGTGCTCAGTACTCCGGATGCTGGGTGCTCAGTACTCAGGGTGCTGGGTGCTCAGTACTCAGGGTGCTGGGTGCTCAGTCCTCAGGGTGCTGGGTGCTCAGGGTGCTGGGTGCTCAGTGCTCGGGGTGCTCGGTGCTCAGTATTCAGGGTGCTGAGTGCTCAGTACTCAGGGTGCTGGGTGCTCAGTACTCAGGGTCCTGGGTGCTCAGTGCTCGGGGTGCTGGGTGCTCAGTGCTCAGGGTGCTGGGTGCTCAGTGCTCGGGGTGCTGGGTGCTCAGAACTCAGGGTGCTGGGTGCTCAGTACTCAGGGTGCTGGGTGCTCAGTACTCAGGGTGCTGGGTGCTCAGTACTCAGGGTGCTGGGTGCTCGGTGCTCAGTACGCTGGGTGCTCAGTACTCAGGGTGCTGGGTGCTCAGTACTCAGGGTGCTCGGTGCTCAGTACTCAGGGTGCTGGGTGCTCAGTGCTCGGGGTGCTGGGTGCTCAGTACTCAGGGTGCTGGCTGCTCAGTGCTCGGGGTGCTGGGTGCTCAGTGCTCAGTGCTCAGTACTCAGGGTGCTGGGTGCTCAGTGCTCGGGGTGCTGGGTGCTCAGTGCTCAGTACTCAGGGTGCTGGGTGCTCAGTACTCAGGGTGCTGGGTGCTTAGTACTCAGGGTGCTGGGTGCTCAGTGCTCGGGGTGCTGGGTGCTCAGTGCTCAGTGCTGAGTACTCAGGGTGCTGGGTGCACAGTGCTCAGGGTGCTGGGTGCTCAGTGCTCAGGGTGCTGGGTGCTCAGTGCTCAGGGTGCTGGGTACTCAGTGCTCAGGGTGCTGGGTGCTCAGTACTCAGGGTGCTGGGTGCTCAGTACTCAGGGTGCTGGGTGCTCAGTGCTCGGGGTGCTGGGTGCTCAGTGCTCGGGGTGCTGGGTGCTCATTGCTCGGGGTGCTCGGTGCTCAGTACTCAGGGTGCTGGGTGCTCAGTGCTCGAGGTGCTCAGTACTCAGGGTGCTGTGTGTTCAGTGTTCACGGTGCTGGGTGCTCAGTACTCAGGGTGCTCGGTGCTTAGTACTCAGGGGGCTGGGTGCTCAGTGCTCGGGGTGATGGGTGCTCAGTGATCAGTACTCAAGGTGCTGGGTGCTCAGTGCTCGGGGTGCTGGGTGCTCAGTGCTCAGTACTCAGGGTGCTGGGTGCTCAGTGCTCAGGGTGCTGGGTGCTCAGTGCTCGGGGTGCTGGGTGCTCAGTACTCAGGGTGCTGGGTGCTCAGTTCTCGGGGTGCTCGGTGATCAGTACTCAGTGCTCAGGGTGCTCAGTGCTCTGGGTGCTGGGTGTTCAGTACTCAGGGTGCTTGGTGCTCAGTACTCAGGGTGCTGGGTGCTCAGTGCTCAGGGTGCTGGGTGCTCAGTACTCGGTGTGCTCGGTGCTCAGTGCTCAGGGTGCTGTGTGCTCAGTACTTAGGGTGCTGGGTGCTCAGTACTCAGGGTGCTGGGTGCTCAGTGCTCAGGGTGCTGGGTGCTCAGTACTCAGGGTGCTGGGTGCTCAGTGCTCAGGGTGCTGTGTGCTCAGTACTCAGTGTGCTGGGTGCTCAGTTCTCGGGGTGCTGGGTGCTCAGTGCTCAGGGTGCTCGGTGCTCAGTACTCAGGGTGCTGTGTGCTCAGTACTCGGGTTGCTGGGTGCGCAGTACTCAGGGTGCTGGGTGCTCAGTGCTCAGGGTGCTGGGTGCTCAGTGCTCGGTGTGCTGGGTGTTCAGTGCTCAGTACTCAGGGTGCTGGGTGCTCAGTGCTCGGGGTCCTGGGTGCTCAGTGCTCAGTACTCAGGGTGCTGGGTGCTCAGTGCTCAGTGTGCTGTGTGCTCAGTGCTCAGGGTGCTGGGTACTCAGTGCTCAGTGTGCTGGGTGTTCAGTACTCAGGGTGCTGGGTGCTCAGTACTCAGGGTGCTGGGTGCTCAGTGCTCGGGGTGCTCAGTGCTCAGTACTCAGGGTGCTGGGTGCTCAGTGCTCAGGGTGCTGGGTGCTCAGTACTCAGGGTGCTGGGTGCTCGGTGCTCAGTACGCTGGGTTCTCAGTACTCAGGGTGCTGGGTGCTCAGTACTCAGGGTGCTCGGTGCTCAGTACTCAGGGTGCTGGGTGCTCAGTGCTCGGGGTGGTGGGTGCTCAGTACTCAGGGTGCTGGGTGCTCAGTGCTCGGGGTGCTGGGTGCTCAGTGCTCAGTGCTCAGTACTCAGGGCGCTGGGTGCTCAGTGCTCGGGGTGCTGGGTGCTCAGTGCTCAGTACTCAGGGTGCTGGGTGCTCAGTACTCAGGGTGCTGGGTGCTTAGTACTCAGGGTGCTGGGTGCTCAGTGCTCGGGGTGCTGGGTGCTCAGTGCTCAGTGCTCAGTACTCAGGGTGCTGGGTGCACAGTGCTCAGGGTGCTGGGTGCTCAGTGCTCAGGGTGCTGGGTGCTCAGTGCTCGGGGTGATGTGTGCTCAGTGATCAGTACTCAAGGTGCTGGGTGCTCAGTGCTCGGGGTGCTGGGTGCTCAGTGCTCAGTACTCAGGGTGCTGGGTGCTCAGTGCTCAGGGTGCTGGGTGCTCAGTGCTCGGGGTGCTGGGTGCTCAGTACTCAGGGTGCTGGGTGCTCAGTTCTCGGGGTGCTCGGTGATCAGTACTCAGTGCTCAGGGTGCTCAGTACTCAGGGTGCTGGGTGTTCAGTACTCAGGGTGCTTGGTGCTCAGTACTCAGGGTGCTGGGTGCTCAGTGCTCAGGGTGCTGGGTGCTCAGTACTCGGGGTGCTCGGTGCTCAGTGCTCAGGGTGCTGTGTGCTCAGTACTCAGGGTGCTGGGTGCTCAGTACTCAGGGTGCTGGGTGCTCAGTGCTCAGGGTGCTGGGTGCTCAGTACTCAGGGTGCTGGGTGCTCAGTGCTCAGGGTGCTGTGTGCTCAGTACTCAGTGTGCTGGGTGCTCAGTGCTCGGGGTGCTGGGTGCTCAGTGCTCAGGGTGCTCGGTGCTCAGTACTCAGGGTGCTGGGTGCTCAGTACTCGGGGTGCTGGGTGCTCAGTACTCAGGGTGCTGAGTGCTCAGTGCTCAGGGTGCTGGGTGCTCAGTGCTCGGTGTGCTGGGTGCTCAGTGCTCAGTACTCAGGGTGCTGGGTGCTCAGTGCTCGGGGTCCTGGGTGCTCAGTGCTCAGTACTCAGGGTGCTGGGTGCTCAGTGCTCAGGGTGCTGTGTGCTCAGTGCTCAGGGTGCTGGGTACTCAGTGCTCAGGGTGCTGGGTGTTCTGTACTCAGGGTGCTGGGTGCTCAGTACTCAGGGTGCTGGGTGCTCAGTGCTCGGGGTGCTGGGTGCTCAGTGCTCACGGTGCTGGGTGCTCAGTGCTCAGTGTGCTGGGTGCTTAGTGCTCGGGGTGCTGGGTGCTCAGTGCTCAGGGTGAACGGTGCTCAGTACTCCGGATGCTGGGTGCTCAGTACTCAGGGTGCTGGGTGCTCAGAACTCAGGGTGCTGGGTGCTCAGTCCTCAGGGTGCTGGGTGCTCAGGGTGCTGGGTGCTCAGTGCTCGGGGTGCTCGGTGCTCAGTATTCAGGGTGCTGAGTGCTCAGTACTCAGGGTGCTGGGTGCTCAGTACTCAGGGTCCTGGGTGCTCAGTGCTCGGGGTGCTGGGTGCTCAGTGCTCAGGGTGCTGGGTGCTCAGTGCTCGGGGTGCTGGGTGCTCAGAACTCAGGGTGCTGGGTGCTCAGTACTCAGGGTGCTGGGTGCTCAGTGCTCAGTGTGCTGGGTGCTCAGTACTCAGGGTGCTCATTGCTCAGGGTGCTGGGTGCTCAGTACTCAGGGTGCTGGGTGCTCAGTGCTCAGGGTGCTCGGTGCTCAATACTTTGGGTGCTCAGTACTCAGGGTGCTGGGTGCTCAGTGCTCAGGGTGCTGGGTGCTCAGTGCTCAGGGTGCTGGGTGCTCAGTGCTCAGAGTGCTGGGTGCTCGGTTCTCGGGGTGCTGGGTGCTTAGTGCTTGCGGTGCCCGGTGCTCAGTACTCGGGGTGCTCAGTGCTCACTACTCAGGGTGCTGGGTGCTCAGTGCTCAGGGTGCTGGGTGCTCAGTACTCAGGGTGCTGGGTGCTCGGTGCTCAGTACGCTGGGTGCTCAGTACTCAGGGTGCTGGGTGCTCAGTACTCAGGGTGCTCGGTGCTCAGTACTCAGGGTGCTGGGTGCTCAGTGCTCGGGGTGCTGGGTGCTCAGTGCTCAGTACTCAGGGTGCTGGGTGCTCAGTGCTCGGGGTGCTGGGTGCTCAGTGCTCAGTGCTCAGTACTCAGGGCGCTGGGTGCTCAGTGTTCAGGGTGCTGGGTGCTCAGTGCTCAGGGTGCTGGGTGCTCAGTGCTCAGGGTGCTGGGTACTCAGTGCTCAGCGTGCTGGGTGCTCAGTACTCAGGGTGCTGGGTGCTCAGTACTCAGGGTGCTGGGTGCTCAGTGCTCGGGGTGCTGGGTGCTCAGTGCTCGGGGTGCCGGGTGTTCAGTGCTCGGGGTGCTCGGTGATCAGTACTCAGGGTGCTGGGTGCTCAGTGCTCGAGGTGCTCAGTACTCAGGGTGCTGTGTGTTCAGTGCTCAGGGTGCTGGGTGCTCAGTACTCAGGGTGCTCGGTGCTTAGTACTCTGGGGGCTGGGTGCTCAGTGCTCGGGGTGCTGGGTGCTCAGTGCTCAGTACTCAGGGTGCTGGGTGCTCAGTGCTTGGGGTGCTGGGTGCTCAGTGCTCAGTACTCAGGGTGCTGGGTGCTCAGTGCTCAGGGTGCTGGGTGCTCAGTGCTCGGGGTGCTGGGTGCTCATTACTCAGTGTGCTGGGTGCTCAGTACTCCGGGTGCTGGGTGCTCAGTTCTCGGGGTGCTCGGTGCTCAGTACTCAGTGCTCAGGGTGCTCAGTGCTCAGGGAGCTGGGTGTTCAGTCCTCAGGGTGCTGGGTGCTCAGTACTCGGGGTGCTCGGTGCTCAGTGCTCAGGGTGCTGGGTGCTCAGTACTCAGGGTGCTGGGTGCTCAGTACTCAGGGTGCTGGGTGCTCAGTGCTCAGGGTGCTGGGTACTCAGTGCTCAGGGTGCTCGTTGCTCAGTACTCGGGGTGCTGGGTGCTCATTCTCGGGTGCTGGGTGCTCAGTGCTCGGGGTGCTGGGTGCTCAGTACTCAGAGTGCTGGGTGCTCAGTGCTCAGGGTGCTGGGTGCTCAGTACTCAGGGTGCTGGGGGCTCAGTGCTCAGGGTGCTGGGTGCTCAGTACTCAGGGTGCTGGGTGCTCAGTGCTCAGGGTGCTGGGTGCTCAGTACTCAGGGTGCTGGGAGCTCAGTGCTCAGGGTGATCGGTGCTCAGTACTCACGGTGCTCAGTACTCAGGGTGCTGGGTGCTCAGTGCTCGGGGTGCTGGGTGCTCAGTACTCAGGGTGCTGGGTGCTCAGTGCTCTGTTTTCTGGGTGCTCAGTGCTCAGGCTGATCGGTGCTCAGTACTCAGGGTGCTGGGTGCTCAGTACTCAGGGTGCTGGGTGCTCAGTGCTCGGGTGCTGGGTGGTCAGTGCTCAGGGTGATCGGTGCTCAGTACTCAGGGTGCTGGGTGCTCAGTGCTCAGGGTGCTGGGTGCTCAGTCCTCAGTGTGCTCAGTGGTCAGGGTGCTGTGTGCTCAGTGCTCGGGGTGCTGGGTGCTCAGTGCTCAGTGCTCAGGGTGCTGGGTGCTCAGTGCTCAGGGTGCTGGTTGCTCAGTACTCAGGGTGCTGGGTGCTCAGTACTCAGGGTGCTGGGTGCTCAGTGCTCAGGGTGCTTGGTGCGCAGTACTCAGTGTGCTGGGTGATCAGTGCTCGGGGTGCTGGTTGCTCAGTGCTCAGGGTGCTGGGTGCTCAGTGCTCAGGGTGCTGGGTGCTCAGTACTCAGGGTGCTGGGTGCTCAGTGCTCGGGGTGCTCTGTGCTCAGTACTCAAGGTGCTAGGTGCTCAGTGCTCAGGGTGCTGGGTGCTCAGTAATCAGGGTGCTGGGTGCTCAGTACTCAGGGTGCTCGGTGCTCAGTACTCAGGGTTCTCAGTGCTCAGTACTCAGGTTGCTGGGTACTCAGTGATCAGGGTGCTGGGTGCTCAGTACTCAGGGTGCTCAGTGCTCAGTACTCGGGGTGCTTGGTGCTCAGTACTCAGGGTGCTCAGTGCTCAGTACTCGGCGTGCTGGGTGCTCAGTGCTCAGGGTGCTCAGTGCTCACTGCTCGTGGTGCTGGGTGCTCAGTGCTCCGGGCGCTGGGTGCTCAGTGCTCGGGGTGCTGGGTGCTCAGTACTCGGGGTGCGGGGTGCTCAGTGCTCAGGGTGCTGGGTGCTCAGTGCTCGGGGTGCTCGGTGCTCAGTACTCAGGGTGCTGAGTGCTCAGTACTCAGGGTGCTGGGTGCTCAGTACTCAGGGTGCTGGGTGCTCAGTGCTCAGGGTGCTGGGTGATCAGTGCTCAGTGTGCTGGGTGCTCAGTGCTCAGGGTGCTGGGTGCTCAGTGCTCGGGGTGCTGGGTGCTCCGTACTCAGGGTGCTGGGTGCTCAGTGCTCAGGGTGCTGGGTGCTCAGTGCTCGGGGCGCTGGGTGCTCAGTGCTCGGGGTGCTCGGAGCTCAGTACTCAGGGTGCTGGGTGCTCAGTTCTCGGGGTGATCGGTGCTCAGTAGTCAGGGTGCTGGGTGCTCAGTGCTCGGGGTGCTTGGTGCTCAGTACATTGGGTGCTCACTACTCAGGGTGCTGGGTGCTCAGTGCTCAGGGTGCTGGGTGCTCAGTGCTCAGGGTGCTGGGTGCTCAGTACTCAGGGTGCTGGGTGCTCAGTGCTCGGGGTGCTGGGTGCTCAGTGTTCAGGGTGCTGGGTGCTCAGTGCTCAGGGTGCTGGGTGCTCAGTACTCAGGGTGCTGGGAGCTCAGTTCTCAGGGTGCAGGGTGCTCAGTCCTCAGGGTGCTCAGTGCTCAGGGTGCTGGGTGCTCAGGGCTCGGGGTGCTCGGTGCTCAGTACTCAGGGTGCTGAGTGCTCAGTACTCAGGGTGCTGGGTGCTCAGTACTCAGGGTGCTGGGTGCTCAGCGCTCAGTGTGCTGGGTGATCTGTGCTCAGGGTGCTGGGTGCTCAGTGCTAAGGGTGCTGGGTGCTCAGTGCTCGGGGTGCTGGGTGCCCAGTACTCAGGGTGCTGGGTGCTAAGTGCTCAGGGTGCGGGGTGCTCAGTGCTCGGGGCGCTGGATGCTCAGTGCTCGGGGTGCTCGGAGCTCAGTACTCAGGGTGCTGGGTGTTCAGTGCTCGGGGTGATCGGTGCTCAGTACTCAGGGTGCTGGGTGCAGTGCCCAGGGTGCTGGGTGCTCAGTGCTCGGGGTGCTCGGTGCTCAGTACTCACGGTGCTGAGTGCTCAGTACTCAGGGTGCTGGGTGCTCAGTACTCAGGGTGCTGGGTGCTCAGCGCTCAGTGTGCTGGGTGATCTGTGCTCAGTGTGCTGGGTGCTCAGTGCTCAGGGTGCTGGGTGCTCAGTACTCGGGGTGCTGGGTGCCCAGTACTCAGGGTGCTGGGTGCTAAGTGCTCAGGGTGCTGGGTGCTCAGTGCTCGGGGCGCTGGATGCTCATTGCTCGGGGTGCTCGGAGCTCAGTACTCAGGGTGCTGGGTGCTCAGTGCTCAGGGTGATCGGTGCTCAGTACTCAGGGTGCTGGGTGCTCAGTGCTCGGGGTGCTCGGTGCTCAGTACGTTGGGTGCTCACTACTCAGGGTGCTGGGTTCTCAGTGCTCGGGGTGATCGGTGCTCAGTACTCAGGGTGCTGGGTGCTCAGTGCTCGGGGTGATCGGTGCTCAGTACTCAGGGTGCTGGGTGCTCAGTGCTCGGGGTGCTCGGTGCTCAGTACGTTGGGTGCTCACTACTCAGGGTGCTGGGTGCTCAGTGCTCAGGGTGCTGGGTGCTCAGTGCTCGGGGTGCTCGGTGCTCAGTACGTTGGGTGCTCACTACTCAGGGTGCTGGGTGCTCAGTGCTCAGGGTGCTGGGTGTTCAGTACTCAGGGTGCTGGGTGCTCAGTACTCAGGGTGCGGGGTGCTCAGTGCTCAGGGTGCTGGGTGCTCAGTACTCGGGGTGCTCGATGCTCAGTGCTCAGGGTGCTGGGTGCTCAGTGCTCAGGGTGCTGGGTGATCAGTGCTCAGTGTGCTGGGTGCTCAGTGCTCAGGGTGCTGGTTGCTCAGTGCTCGGGTTGCTGGGTGCTCAGTACTCAGGGTGCTGGGTGCTCAGTGCTCAGGGTGCTGCGTGCTCAGTGCTCGGGGTGCTCGGAGCTCAGTACTAAGGGTGCTGGGTGCTCAGTGCTCGGGGTGATCGGTGCTCAGTAGTCAGGGTGCTGGGTGCTCAGTGCTAGGTGTGCTCGGTGCTCAGTACGTTGGGTGCTCACTACTCAGGGTGCTGGGTGCTCAGTGCTCAGGGTGCTGGGTGCTCAGTGCTCAGGGTGCTGGGTGCTCAGTACTCAGGGTGCTGGGTGCTCAGTGCTCGGGGTGCTGGGTGCTCAGTGCTCAGGGTGCTGGGTGCTCAGGGCTCGGGGTGCTCGGTGCTCAGTACTCAGGGTGCTGAGTGCTCAGTACTCAGGGTGCTGGGTGCTCAGTACTCAGGGTGCTGGGTGCTCAGCGCTCATTGTGCTGGGTGATCTGTGCTCAGGGTGCTGGTTGCTCAGTGCTCAGGGTGCTGGGTGCTCAGTGCTCGGGGTGCTGGGTGCCCAGTACTCAGGGTGCTGGGTGCTAAGTGCTCAGGGTGCGGGGTGCTCAGTGCTCGGGGCGCTGGATGCTCAGTGCTCGGGGTGCTCGGAGCTCAGTACTCAGGGTGCTGGGTGTTCAGTGCTCGGAGTGATCAGTGCTCAGTACTCAGGGTGCTGGGTGCAGTGCCCAGGGTGCTGGGTGCTCAGTGCTCGGGGTGCTCGGTGCTCAGTACTCACGGTGCTGAGTGCTCAGTACTCAGGGTGCTGGGTGCTCAGTACTCAGGGTGCTGGGTGCTCAGCGCTCAGTGTGCTGGGTGATCTGTGCTCAGTGTGCTGGGTGCTCAGTGCTCAGGGTGCTGGGTGCTCAGTGCTCGGGGTGCTGGGTGCCCAGTACTCAGGGTGCTGGGTGCTAAGTGCTCAGGGTGCTGGGTGCTCAGTGCTCGGGGCGCTGGATGCTCATTGCTCGGGGTGCTCGGAGCTCAGTACTCAGGGTGCTGGGTGCTCAGTGCTCAGGGTGATCGGTGCTCAGTACTCAGGGTGCTGGGTGCTCAGTGCTCGGGGTGCTCGGTGCTCAGTACGTTGGGTGCTCACTACTCAGGGTGCTGGGTTCTCAGTGCTCGGGGTGATCGGTGCTCAGTACTCAGGGTGCTGGGTGCTCAGTGCTCGGGGTGATCGGTGCTCAGTACTCAAGGTGCTAGGTGCTCAGTGCTCAGGGTGCTGGGTGCTCAGTGATCAGGGTGCTGGGTGCTCAGTACTCAGGGTGCTCGGTGCTCAGTACTCAGGGTTCTCAGTGCTCAGTACTCAGGTTGCTGGGTACTCAGTGATCAGGGTGCTGGGTGCTCAGTACTCAGGGTGCTCAGTGCTCAGTACTCGGGGTGCTCGGTGCTCAGTACTCAGGGTGCTGAGTGCTCAGTACTCAGGGTGCTGGGTGCTCAGTACGCGGGGTGCTGGGTGCTCAGTGCTCAGCGTGCTGGGTGCTCAGTACTTAGGGTGCTCGGTGCTCAGTGCTTGGGGTGCTGGGTGCTCAGTACTCAGGGTGCTGGGTGCTCAGTGCTCAGGGTGCTGGGTGCTCAGTGCTCAGGGTGCTGGGTGCTCAGTACTCAGTGCTCAGGATGCTGGGTGCTCAGTGCTCGGGCTGCTGGGTGCTCAGTGCTCAGGGTGCTGGGTGCTCAGTACTCAGGGTGCTGGGTGCTCAGTGCTCAGGGTGCTGGGTGCTCAGTACTCAGGGTGCTGGGTGCTCAGTACTCAGGGTGCTCGGTGCTCAGTGCTCAGGGTGCTGGGTGCTCAGTACTCAGGGTGCTGGGTGCTCAGTACTCAGGGTGCTGGGTGCTCAGTACTCAGGGTGCTGGGTGCTCAGTGCTCAGGGTGCTGGGTGCTCAGTGCTCAGGGTGCTGGGTGCTCAGTACTCAGGGTGCTGGGTGCTTAGTGCTCAGGGTGATCGGTGCTCAGTACTCAGGGTGCTCAGTACTCAGGATGCTGGGTGCTCAGTGCTCAGGGTGCTGGGTGCTCAGTACTCAGGGTGCTGGGTGCTCAGTGCTCGGGGTGCTGGGTGCTCAGTGCTCAGGGTGATCGGTGCTCAGTACTCAGGGTGCTGGGTGCTCAGTGCTCAGGGTGCTGGGTGCTCAGGCCTCAGGGTGCTCAGTGCTCAGGGTGCTGGGTGCTCAGTGCTCGGGGTGCTCGGTGCTCAGTACTCAGGGTGCTGAGTGCTCAGTACTCAGGGTGCTGGGTGCTCAGTACTCATGGTGCTGGGTGCTCAGTACTCAGGGGACTGGGTGCTCAGTGCTCAGGGTGCTGGGTGCTCAGTGCTCAGGGCGCTGGGTGCTCAGTGCTCGGGGTGCTGGGTGCTCAGTGCTCGGGGTGCTGGGTGGTCAGTGCTCAGTGCTCAAGGTGCTGGGTGCTCAGTGCTCAGTGCTCAGGGTGCTGGGTGCTCAGTACTCAGGGTGCTGGGTGCTCAGTACTCAGGGTGCTGGGTGCTCAGTTCTCGTGGTGCTGGGTGCTTAGTGCTCAGGGTGCTGGGTGCTCAGTGCTCAGTGTGCTGGGTGCTCAGTACTCAGGGTGCTGGGTGCTCAGTGCTCGGGGTGCTCGGTGCTCAGTACTCAAGGTGCTGGGTGCTCAGTGCTCAGGGTGCTGGGTGCTCAGTCCTCGGGGTGCTTGGTGCTCAGTGCTCAGGGTGCTGGGTGCTCAGTACTCAGGGTGCTGGGTGCTCAGTTCTCGGGGTGCTCGGTGCTCAGTACTCAAGGTGCTGGGTGCTCAGTGCTCAGGGTGCCGGGTGCTCAGTCCTCGGGGTGCTCCGTGCTCAGTGATCACCGTGCTGGGTGCTCAGTACTCAGGGTGCTCGGTGTTCAGTACTCAGGGTTCTCAGTGCTCAGTACTCAGGGTGCTGGGTGCTCAGTGCTCAGGGTGCTGGGTGCTCAGTACTCAGGGTGCTCAGTGCTCAGTACTCGGGGTGCTTGTTGCTCAGCACTCAGGTTGCTCAGTGCTCAGTGCTCGGGGTGCTGGGTGCTCAGTACTCAGGGTGCTCGGTGCTCAGTACTAAGGGTGCTCAGTGCTCAGTACTCAGGTTGCTCAGTGCTCAGTGCTTGGGGTGCTGGGTGCTCAGTACTCAGGGTGCTGGGTGCTCAGTACTCAGGGTGCTGGGTGCTCAATGCTCAGTACTCAGCGTGCTGGGTGCTCAGTGCTCGGGGTGCTGGGTCCTCAGTGCTCAGGGTGCTGGGTGCTCAGTACTCAGGGTGCTGGGTGCTCAGTGCTCGGGGTGCTGGGTCCTCAGTGCTCAGGGTGCTCAGTGCTCAGTGGTCGGGGTGTTGGGTGCTCAGTGCTCGGGGTGCTGGGTGCTCAGTGCTCAGGGTGCTGGTTGCTCAGTACTCAGTGTGCTCAGTGCTCAGGGTGCTGGGTGCTCAGAACTCAGGGTGCTGGGTGCGCAGTACTCAGGGTGCTGGGTGCTCAGAACTCAGGGTGCTTGATGCTCAGTACTCAGGGTGCTGGGTGCTCATTCTCGGGTTACTGGGTGCTCAGGACTCAGGTTGCTCAGTACTCTGGGTGCTCGGGGCTCAGTACTCATGGTGCTGGGTGCTCAGTACTCAGGGTGCTCGGTGCTCAGTTCTCAGGGTGCTCGGTGCTCAGTGTTTGGGGTGCTGGGTGCTCAGTACTCAGGGTGCTTGGTGCTCAGTGCTCAGGGTGCTGGCTGCTCAGTGCTCAGGGTGCTGGGTGCTCAGTACTCAGTGCTCAGGATGCTGGGTGCTCAGTGCTCAGGGTGTTGGGTGCTCAGTGCTCAGGGTGGTCAGTGCTCAGTTTTCAGTACTCAGGGTGCTTGGTGCTCAGTACTCAGGGTGCTGGGTGCTCAGTGCTCGGGTTACCCGGTGCTCAGTGCTCGGGTTGCTCAGTGCTCAGTACTCAGGGTGCTGAGTGCTCAGTGCTCAGGGTGCTGGGTGCTCAGTGCTCAGGGTGCTGGGTTCTCAGTGCTCAGCGTGCTTGATGCTCAGTACTCAGGGTGCTGGGTGCTCAGTGCTCAGGGTGCTTGATGCTCAGTGCTCAGGGTGCTGGGTGCTCAGTGCTCTGGGTGCTTGGTGCTCAGTGCTCAGGGTGCTGGGTGCTCAGTGCTCAGGGTGCTGGGTGCTCAGTGACCGGGGTGATGGGTGCTGAGTGCTCAGGGTGCTGGGTGCTCAGTGCTCAGGGTGCTGGGTGCTCAGTGACCGGGGTGATGGGTGCTGAGTGCTCATGGTGCTGGGTGCTCAGTGCTCGGGGTGCTCGGTGCTCAGTGCTCGGGGTGCGGGGTGCTCAGTACTCAGGGTGCTGGGTGCTTAGTACTCAGGGTGCTCAGTGCTCAGTACACAGGGTGCTGGGTGCTCAGTGCTCGGGGTGCTGGGTGCTCAGTGCTCAGTACTCAGGGTGCTGGGTGCTCAGTGCTCAGGGTGCTGAGTGCTCAGTACTCAGCGTGCTGGGTGCTCAGTACTCAGGGTGCTGGGTGCTCAGTGCTCTGGGTGCTGGGTGCTCCGTGCTCAGGGTGCTGGGTGCTCAGTGCTCGGGGAGCTCGGTGCTCAGTACTCAGGGTGCTGGGTGCTCAGTACTCAGTGCTCGGGGTCCTGGGTGCTCCGTGCTCGGGGTGCTGGGTGCTCAGTACTCAGGGTGCTGGGTGCTCATTCTCGGGGTGCTGGGTGCTCAGTGCTCGGGGTGCTGGGTGCTCAGTACTCAGCGTGCTGGGGGCTCAGTACTCAGGGTGCTGGGTGCTCAGTACTCAGGGTGCTCGGTTCTCAGTACTCAGGGTGCTGGGTGCTCATTCTCGGGGTGCTGGGTGCTCAGTGCTCGGGTTGCTGGGTGCTCAGTACTCAGGGTGCTGGGGGCTCAGTACTCAGGGTGCTGGGTGCTCAGTACTCAGGGTGATCTGTTCTCAGTACTTAGGCTGCTGGGTGCTCAGTGCTCGGTGTGCTGGGTGCTCAGTGCTCAGGGTGATCGGTGCTCAGTACTCAGGGTGCTGGGTGCTCAGTGCTCAGGGTGCTGGGTGCTCAGTCCTCAGGTTGCTCAGTGCTCAGGGTGCTGGGTGCTCAGTGCTCGGGGTGCTCGGTGCTCAGTACTCAGGGTGCTGAGTGCTCAGTAGTCAGGGTGCTGGGTGCTCAGTACTCGGGGTGCTGGGTGCTCAGTGCTCAGCGTGCTGGGTGCTCAGTACTCAGGGTGCTCGGTGCTCAGTGCTTCGGGTGCTGGGTGCTCAGTACTCAGGGTGCTGGGTGCTCAGTGCTCAGGGTGCTGGGTGCTCAGTGCTCAGGGTGCTGGGTGCTCAGTACTCAGTGCTCAGGATGCTGGGTGCTCAGTGCTCGGGCTGCTGGGTGCTCAGTTCTCAGGGTGCTGGGTGCTCAGTGCTCGGGGTGCTGGGTGCTAAGTGCTCAGTACTCAGGGTGCTGGGTGCTCAGTGCTCAGGGTGCTGGGTGCTCAGTGCTCGGGGTGCTGGGTGCTCAGTACTCAGGGTTCTGGGTGCTCAGTTCTCGGGGTGCTCGGTGATCAGTACTCAGTGCTCAGGGTGCTCAGTACTCAGGGTGCTGGGTGTTCAGTACTCAGGGTGCTTGGTGCTCAGTACTCAGGGTGCTGGGTGCTCAGTGCTCAGGGTGCTGGGTGCTCAGTACTCGGGGTGCTCGGTGCTCAGTGCTCAGGGTGCTGTGTGCTCAGTACTCAGGGTGCTGGGTGCTCAGTACTCAGGGTGCTGGGTGCTCAGTGCTCAGGGTGCTGGGTGCTCAGTACTCAGGGTGCTGGGTACTCAGTGCTCAGGGTGCTGTGTGCTCAGTACTCAGTGTGCTGGGTGCTCAGTGCTCGGGGTGCTGGGTGCTCAGTGCTCAGGGTGCTCCGTGCTCAGTACTCAGGGTGCTGGGTGCTCAGTACTCGGGGTGCTGGGTGCTCAGTACTCAGGGTGCTGGGTGCTCAGTGCTCAGGGTGCTGGGTGCTCAGTGCTCGGTGTGCTGGCTGCTCAGTGCTCAGTACTCAGGGTGCTGGGTGCTCAGTGCTCGGGGTCCTGGGTGCTCAGTGCTCAGTACTCAGGGTGCTGGGTGCTCAGTGCTCAGGGTGCTGTGTGCTCAGTGCTCAGGGTGCTGGGTACTCAGTGCTCAGGGTGCTGGGTGCTCAGTACTCAGGGTGCTGGGTGCTCAGTACTCAGGGTGCTCGGTGCTCAGTACTCAGGGTGCTGGGTGCTCAGTGCTCAGGGTGCTGGGTACTCAGTACTCAGGGTGCTGGGTGCTCAGTACTCAGGGTGCTGGGTGCTCAGTGCTCAGGGTGCTGGGTGCTCAGTGCTCAGGGTGCTGGGTGCTCAGTACTCAGGGTGCTGGGTGCTTAGTGCTCAGGGTGATCGGTGCTCAGTACTCAGGGTGCTCAGTACTCAGGATGCTGGGTGCTCAGTGCTCAGGGTGCTGGGTGCTCAGTACTCAGGGTGCTGGGTGCTCAGTGCTCGGGGTGCTGGGTGCTCAGTGCTCAGGGTGATCGGTGCTCAGTACTCAGGGTGCTGGGTGCTCAGTGCTCAGGGTGCTGGGTGCTCAGGCCTCAGGGTGCTCAGTGCTCAGGGTGCTGGGTGCTCAGTGCTCGGGGTGCTCGGTGCTCAGAACTCAGGGTGCTGAGTGCTCAGTACTCAGGGTGCTGGGTGCTCAGTACTCATGGTGCTGGGTGCTCAGTACTCAGTGGACTGGGTGCTCAGTGCTCAGGGTGCTGGGTGCTCAGTGCTCAGGGCGCTGGGTGCTCAGTGCTCGGGGTGCTGGGTGCTCAGTGCTCGGGGTGCTGGGTGGTCAGTGCTCAGTGCTCAAGGTGCTGGGTGCTCAGTGCTCAGTGCTCAGGGTGCTGGGTGCTCAGTACTCAGGGTGCTGGGTGCTCAGTACTCAGGGTGCTGGGTGCTCAGTTCTCGTGGTGCTGGGTGCTTAGTGCTCAGGGTGCTGGGTGCTCAGTGCTCAGTGTGCTGGGTGCTCAGTACTCAGGGTGCTGGGTGCTCAGTGCTCGGGGTGCTCGGTGCTCAGTACTCAAGGTGCTGGGTGCTCAGTGCTCAGGGTGCTGGGTGCTCAGTCCTCGGGGTGCTTGGTGCTCAGTGCTCAGGGTGCTGGGTGCTCAGTACTCAGGGTGCTGGGTGCTCAGTTCTCGGGGTGCTCGGTGCTCAGTACTCAAGGTGCTGGGTGCTCAGTGCTCAGGGTGCCGGGTGCTCAGTCCTCGGGGTGCTCCGTGCTCAGTGACCACCGTGCTGGGTGCTCAGTACTCAGGGTGCTCGGTGTTCAGTACTCAGGGTTCTCAGTGCTCAGTACTCAGGGTGCTGGGTGCTCAGTGCTCAGGGTGCTGGGTGCTCAGTACTCAGGGTGCTCAGTGCTCAGTACTCGGGGTGCTTGTTGCTCAGCACTCAGGTTGCTCAGTGCTCAGTGCTCGGGGTGCTGGGTGCTCAGTACTCAGGGTGCTCGGTGCTCAGTACTAAGGGTGCTCAGTGCTCAGTACTCAGGTTGCTCAGTGCTCAGTGCTTGGGGTGCTGGGTGCTCAGTACTCAGGGTGCTGGGTGCTCAGTACTCAGGGTGCTGGGTGCTCAGTGCTCAGTACTCAGCGTGCTGGGTGCTCAGTGCTCGGGGTGCTGGGTCCTCAGTGCTCAGGGTGCTGGGTGCTCAGTACTCAGGGTGCTGGGTGCTCAGTGCTCGGGGTGCTGGGTCCTCAGTGCTCAGGGTGCTCAGTGCTCAGTGGTCGGGGTGTTGGGTGCTCAGTGCTCGGGGTGCTGGGTGCTCAGTGCTCAGGGTGCTGGTTGCTCAGTACTCAGTGTGCTCAGTGCTCAGGGTGCTGGGTGCTCAGAACTCAGGGTGCTGGGTGCGCAGTACTCAGGGTGCTGGGTGCTCAGAACTCAGGGTGCTTGATGCTCAGTACTCAGGGTGCTGGGTGCTCATTCTCGGGTTACTGGGTGCTCAGGACTCAGGTTGCTCAGTACTCTGGGTGCTCGGGGCTCAGTACTCATGGTGCTGGGTGCTCAGTACTCAGGGTGCTCGGTGCTCAGTTCTCAGGGTGCTCGGTGCTCAGTGTTTGGGGTGCTGGGTGCTCAGTACTCAGGGTGCTTGGTGCTCAGTGCTCAGGGTGCTGGCTGCTCAGTGCTCAGGGTGCTGGGTGCTCAGTACTCAGTGCTCAGGATGCTGGGTGCTCAGTGCTCAGGGTGTTGGGTGCTCAGTGCTCAGGGTGGTCAGTGCTCAGTTTTCAGTACTCAGGGTGCTTGGTGCTCAGTACTCAGGGTGCTGGGTGCTCAGTGCTCGGGTTACCCGGTGCTCAGTGCTCGGGTTGCTCAGTGCTCAGTACTCAGGGTGCTGGGTGCTCAGTGCTCAGGGTGCTGGGTTCTCAGTGCTCAGCGTGCTTGATGCTCAGTACTCAGGGTGCTGGGTGCTCAGTGCTCAGGGTGCTTGATGCTCAGTGCTCAGGGTGCTGGGTGCTCAGTGCTCTGGGTGCTTGGTGCTCAGTGCTCAGGGTGCTGGGTGCTCAGTGCTCAGGGTGCTGGGTGCTCAGTGACCGGGGTGATGGGTGCTGAGTGCTCATGGTGCTGGGTGCTCAGTGCTCGGGGTGCTCGGTGCTCAGTGCTCGGGGTGCGGGGTGCTCAGTACTCAGGGTGCTGGGTGCTTAGTACTCAGGGTGCTCAGTGCTCAGTACACAGGGTGCTGGGTGCTCAGTGCTCGGGGTGCTGGGTGCTCAGTGCTCAGTACTCAGGGTGCTGGGTGCTCAGTGCTCAGGGTGCTGAGTGCTCAGTACTCAGCGTGCTGGGTGCTCAGTACTCAGGGTGCTGGGTGCTCAGTGCTCTGGGTGCTGGGTGCTCCGTGCTCAGGGTGCTGGGTGCTCAGTGCTCGGGGAGCTCGGTGCTCAGTACTCAGGGTGCTGGGTGCTCAGTACTCAGTGCTCGGGGTCCTAGGTGCTCCGTGCTCGGGGTGCTGGGTGCTCAGTACTCAGGGTGCTGGGTGCTCATTCTCGGGGTGCTGGGTGCTCAGTGCTCGGGGTGCTGGGTGCTCAGTACTCAGCGTGCTGGGGGCTCAGTACTCAGGGTGCTGGGTGCTCAGTACTCAGGGTGCTCGGTTCTCAGTACTCAGGGTGCTGGGTGCTCATTCTCGGGGTGCTGGGTGCTCAGTGCTCGGGTTGCTGGGTGCTCAGTACTCAGGGTGCTGGGGGCTCAGTACTCAGGGTGCTGGGTGCTCAGTACTCAGGGTGATCTGTTCTCAGTACTTAGGCTGCTGGGTGCTCAGTGCTCGGTGTGCTGGGTGCTCAGTGCTCAGGGTGATCGGTGCTCAGTACTCAGGGTGCTGGGTGCTCAGTGCTCAGGGTGCTGGGTGCTCAGTCCTCAGGTTGCTCAGTGCTCAGGGTGCTGGGTGCTCAGTGCTCGGGGTGCTCGGTGCTCAGTACTCAGGGTGCTGAGTGCTCAGTAGTCAGGGTGCTGGGTGCTCAGTACTCGGGGTGCTGGGTGCTCAGTGCTCAGCGTGCTGGGTGCTCAGTACTCAGGGTGCTCGGTGCTCAGTGCTTCGGGTGCTGGGTGCTCAGTACTCAGGGTGCTGGGTGCTCAGTGCTCAGGGTGCTGGGTGCTCAGTGCTCAGGGTGCTGGGTGCTCAGTACTCAGTGCTCAGGATGCTGGGTGCTCAGTGCTCGGGCTGCTGGGTGCTCAGTGCTCAGGGTGCTGGGTGCTCAGTGCTCGGGGTGCTGGGTGCTCAGTGCTCAGTACTCAGGGTGCTGGGTGCTCAGTGCTCAGGGTGCTGGGTGCTCAGTGCTCGGGGTGCTGGGTGCTCAGTACTCAGGGTGCTGGGTGCTCAGTTCTCGGGGTGCTCGGTGATCAGTACTCAGTGCTCAGGGTGCTCAGTACTCAGGGTGCTGGGTGTTCAGTACTCAGGGTGCTTGGTGCTCAGTACTCAGGGTGCTGGGTGCTCAGTGCTCAGGGTGCTGGGTGCTCAGTACTCGGGGTGCTCGGTGCTCAGTGCTCAGGGTGCTGTGTGCTCAGTACTCAGGGTGCTGGGTGCTCAGTACTCAGGGTGCTGGGTGCTCAGTGCTCAGGGTGCTGGGTGCTCAGTACTCAGGGTGCTGGGTACTCAGTGCTCAGGGTGCTGTGTGCTCAGTACTCAGTGTGCTGGGTGCTCAGTGCTCGGGGTGCTGGGTGCTCAGTGCTCAGGGTGCTCCGTGCTCAGTACTCAGGGTGCTGGGTGCTCAGTACTCGGGGTGCTGGGTGCTCAGTACTCAGGGTGCTGGGTGCTCAGTGCTCAGGGTGCTGGGTGCTCAGTGCTCGGTGTGCTGGCTGCTCAGTGCTCAGTACTCAGGGTGCTGGGTGCTCAGTGCTCGGGGTCCTGGGTGCTCAGTGCTCAGTACTCAGGGTGCTGGGTGCTCAGTGCTCAGGGTGCTGTGTGCTCAGTGCTCAGGGTGCTGGGTACTCAGTGCTCAGGGTGCTGGGTGTTCAGTACTCAGGGTGCTGGGTGCTCAGTACTCAGGGTGCTGGGTGCTCAGTGCTCGGGGTGCTGGGTGCTCAGTGCTCACGGTGCTGGGTGCTCAGTGCTCGGGGTTCTCGGTGCTCAGTACTCAGGGTGCTCAGTACTCAGGGTGCTGGGTGCTTAGTGCTCGGGGTGCTGGGTGCTCAGTGCTCAGGGTGAACGGTGCTCAGTACTCCGGATGCTGGGTGCTCAGTACTCAGAGTATGGGTGCTCAGTACTCAGGGTGCTGGGTGCTCAGTCCTCAGGGTGCTGGGTGCTCAGGGTGCTGGGTGCTCAGTGCTCGGGGTGCTCGGTGCTCAGTATTCAGGGTGCTGAGTGCTCAGTACTCAGGGTGCTGGGTGCTCAGTACTCAGGGTCCTGGGTGCTCAGTGCTCGGGGTGCTGGGTGCTCAGTGCTCAGGGTGCTGGGTGCTCAGTGCTCGGGGTGCTGGGTGCTCAGAACTCAGGGTGCTGGGTGCTCAGTACTCAGGGTGCTGGGTGCTCAGTGCTCAGTGTGCTGGGTGCTCAGTACTCAGGGTGCTCATTGCTCAGGGTGCTGGGTGCTCAGTACTCAGGGTGCTGGGTGCTCAGTGCTCAGGGTGCTCGGTGCTCAATACTTTGGGTGCTCAGTACTCAGGGTGCTGGGTGCTCAGTGCTCAGGGTGCTGGGTGCTCAGTGCTCAGGGTACTGGGTGCTCAGTGCTCAGAGTGCTGGGTGCTCGGTTCTCGGGGTGCTGGGTGCTTAGTGCTCGCGGTGCCCGGTGCTCAGTACTCGGGGTGCTCAGTGCTCAGTACTCAGGGTGCTGGGTGCTCAGTGCTCAGGGTGCTGGGTGCTCAGTACTCAGGGTGCTGGGTGCTCGGTGCTCAGTACGCTGGGTGCTCAGTACTTAGGGTGCTGGGTGCTCAGTACTCAGGGTGCTCGGTGCTCAGTACTCAGGGTGCTGGGTGCTCAGTGCTCGGGGTGCTGGGTGCTCAGTACTCAGGGTGCTGGGTGCTCAGTGCTCGGGGTGCTGGGTGCTCAGTGCTCAGTGCTCAGTACTCAGGGCGCTGGGTGCTCAGTGTTCAGGGTGCTGGGTGCTCAGTGCACAGGGTGCTGGGTGCTCAGTGCTCAGGGTGCTGGGTACTCAGTGCTCAGCGTGCTGGGTGCTCAGTGCTCGGGGTGCTGGGTGCTCAGTGCTCGGGGTGCCGTGTGTTCAGTGCTCGGGGTACTCGGTGCTCAGTACTCAGGGTGCTGGGTGCTCAGTGCTCGAGGTGCTCAGTGCTCAGGGTGCTGGGTACTCAGTGCTCAGCGTGCTGGGTGCTCAGTGCTCGGGGTGCTGGGTGCTCAGTGCTCAGGGTGCTGGGTACTCAGTGCTCAGCGTGCTGGGTGCTCAGTGCTTGGGGTGCTGGGTGCTCAGTGCTCAGTACTCAGGGTGCTGGGTGCTCAGTGCTCAGGGTGCTGGGTGCTCAGTGCTCGGGGTGCTGGGTGCTCATTACTCAGTGTGATGGGTGCTCAGTACTCCGGGTGCTGGGTGCTCAGTTCTCGGGGTGCTCGGTGCTCAGTACTCAGTGCTCAGGGTGCTCAGTGCTCAGGGAGCTGGGTGTTCAGTCCTCAGGGTGCTGGGTGCTCAGTACTCGGGGTGCTCGGTGCTCAGTGCTCAGGGTGCTGGGTGCTCAGTACTCAGGGTGCTGGGTGCTCAGTACTCAGGGTGCTGGGTGCTCAGTGCTCAGGGTGCTGGGTACTCAGTGCTCAGGGTGCTCATTGCTCAGTACTCGGGGTGCTGGGTGCTCATTCTCGGGTGCTGGGTGCTCAGTGCTCGGGGTGCTGGGTGCTCAGTACTCAGGGTGCTGGGTGCTCAGTACTCAGGGTGCTGGGTGCTCAGTTCTCGGGGTGCTCGGTGATCAGTACTCAGTGCTCAGGGTGCTCAGTACTCAGGGTGCTGGGTGTTCAGTACTCAGGGTGCTTGGTGCTCAGTACTCAGGGTGCTGGGTGCTCAGTGCTCAGGGTGCTGGGTGCTCAGTACTCGGGGTGCTCGGTGCTCAGTGCTCAGGGTGCTGTGTGCTCAGTACTCAGGGTGCTGGGTGCTCAGTACTCAGGGTGCTGGGTGCTCAGTGCTCAGGGTGCTGGGTGCTCAGTACTCAGGGTGCTGGGTACTCAGTGCTCAGGGTGCTGTGTGCTCAGTACTCAGTGTGCTGTGTGCTCAATGCTCGGGGTGCTGGGTGCTCAGTGCTCAGGGTGCTCCGTGCTCAGTACTCAGGGTGCTGGGTGCTCAGTACTCGGGGTGCTGGGTGCTCAGTACTCAGGGTGCTGGGTGCTCAGTGCTCAGGGTGCTGGGTGCTCAGTGCTCGGTGTGCTGGCTGCTCAGTGCTCAGTACTCAGGGTGCTGGGTGCTCAGTGCTCGGGGTCCTGGGTGCTCAGTGCTCAGTACTCAGGGTGCTGGGTGCTCAGTGCTCAGGGTGCTGTGTGCTCAGTGCTCAGGGTGCTGGGTACTCAGTGCTCAGGGTGCTGGGTGTTCAGTACTCAGGGTGCTGGGTGCTCAGTACTCAGGGTGCTGGGTGCTCAGTGCTCGGGGTGCTGGGTGCTCAGTGCTCACGGTGCTGGGTGCTCAGTGCTCGGGGTGCTCGGTGCTCAGTACTCAGGTTGCTCAGTACTCAGGGTGCTGGGTGCTTAGTGCTCGGGGTGCTGGGTGCTCAGTGCTCAGGGTGAACGGTGCTCAGTACTCCGGATGCTGGGTGCTCAGTACTCAGGGTGCTGGGTGCTCAGTACTCAGGGTGCTGGGTGCTCAGTCCTCAGGGTGCTGGGTGCTCAGGGTGCTGGGTGCTCAGTGCTCGGGGTGCTCGGTGCTCAGTATTCAGGGTGCTGAGTGCTCAGTACTCAGGGTGCTGGGTGCTCAGTACTCAGGGTCCTGGGTGCTCAGTGCTCGGGGTGCTGGGTGCTCAGTGCTCAGGGTGCTGGGTGCTCAGTGCTCGGGGTGCTGGGTGCTCAGAACTCAGGGTGCTGGGTGCTCAGTACTCAGGGTGCTGGGTGCTCAGTGCTCAGTGTGCTGGGTGCTCAGTACTCAGGGTGCTCATTGCTCAGGGTGCTGGGTGCTCAGTACTCAGGGTGCTGGGTGCTCAGTGCTCAGGGTGCTCGGTGCTCAATACTTTGGGTGCTCAGTACTCAGGGTGCTGGGTGCTCAGTGCTCAGGGTGCTGGGTGCTCAGTGCTCAGGGTGCTGGGTGCTCAGTGCTCAGAGTGCTGGGTGCTCGGTTCTCGGGGTGCTGGGTGCTTAGTACTCGCGGTGCCCGGTGCTCAGTACTCGGGGTGCTTAGTGCTCAGTACTCAGGGTGCTGGGTGCTCAGTGCTCAGGGTGCTGGGTGCTCAGTACTCAGGGTGCTGGGTGCTCGGTGCTCAGTACGCTGGGTGCTCAGTACTCAGGGTGCTGGGTGCTCAGTACTCAGGGTGCTCGGTGCTCAGTACTCAGGGTGCTGGGTGCTCAGTGCTCGGGGTGCTGGGTGCTCAGTACTCAGGGTGCTGGGTGCTCAGTGCTCGGGGTGCTGGGTGCTCAGTGCTCAGTGCTCAGTACTCAGGGCGCTGGGTGCTCAGTGTTCAGGGTGCTGGGTGCTCAGTGCTCAGGGTGCTGGGTGCTCAGTGCTCAGGGTGCTGGGTACTCAGTGCTCAGCGTGCTGGGTGCTCAGTGCTCGGGGTGCTGGGTGCTCAGTGCTCGGGGTGCCGTGTGTTCAGTGCTCGGGGTACTCGGTGCTCAGTACTCAGGGTGCTGGGTGCTCAGTGCTCGAGGTGCTCAGTGCTCAGGGTGCTGGGTACTCAGTGCTCAGCGTGCTGGGTGCTCAGTGCTCGGGGTGCTGGGTGCTCAGTGCTCAGGGTGCTGGGTACTCAGTGCTCAGCGTGCTGGGTGCTCAGTGCTTGGGGTGCTGGGTGCTCAGTGCTCAGTACTCAGGGTGCTGGGTGCTCAGTGCTCAGGGTGCTGGGTGCTCAGTGCTCGGGGTGCTGGGTGCTCATTACTCAGTGTGATGGGTGCTCAGTACTCCGGGTGCTGGGTGCTCAGTTCTCGGGGTGCTCGGTGCTCAGTACTCAGTGCTCAGGGTGCTCAGTGCTCAGGGAGCTGGGTGTTCAGTCCTCAGGGTGCTGGGTGCTCAGTACTCGGGGTGCTCGGTGCTCAGTGCTCAGGGTGCTGGGTGCTCAGTACTCAGGGTGCTGGGTGCTCAGTACTCAGGGTGCTGGGTGCTCAGTGCTCAGGGTGCTGGGTACTCAGTGCTCAGGGTGCTCATTGCTCAGTACTCGGGGTGCTGGGTGCTCATTCTCGGGTGCTGGGTGCTCAGTGCTCGGGGTGCTGGGTGCTCAGTACTCAGAGTGCTGGGTGCACAGTGCTCAGGGTGCTGGGTGCTCAGTACTCAGGGTGCTGGGGGCTCAGTGCTCAGGGTGCTGGGTGCTCAGTACTCAGGGTTCTGGGTGCTCAGTGCTCAGGGTGCTGGGTGCTCAGTACTCAGGGTGCTGGGAGCTCAGTGCTCAGGGTGATCGGTGCTCAGTACTCACGGTGCTCAGTACTCAGGGTGCTGGGTGCTCAGTGCTCGGGGTGCTGGGTGCTCAGTACTCAGGGTGCTGGGTGCTCAGTGCTCTGTTTTCTGGGTGCTCAGTGCTCAGGGTGATCGGTGCTCAGTACTCAGGGTGCTGGGTGCTCAGTACTCAGGGTGCTGGGTGCTCAGTGCTCGGGTGCTGGGTGGTCAGTGCTCAGGGTGATCGGTGCTCAGTACTCAGGGTGCTGGGTGCTCAGTGCTCAGGGTGCTGGGTGCTCAGTCCTCAGTGTGCTCAGTGGTCAGGGTGCTGTGTGCACAGTGCTCGGGGTGCTGGGTGCTCAGTGCTCAGTGCTCAGGGTGCTGGGTGCTCAGTGCTCAGGGTGCTGGTTGCTCAGTACTCAGGGTGCTGGGTGCTCAGTACTCAGGGTGCTGGGTGCTCAGTGCTCAGGGTGCTGGGTGCGCAGTACTCAGTGTGCTGGGTGATCAGTGCTCGGGGTGCTGGTTGCTCAGTGCTCAGGGTGCTGGGTGCTCAGTGCTCAGGGTGCTGGGTGCTCAGTACTCAGGGTGCTGGGTGCTCAGTGCTCGGGGTGCTCGGTGCTCAGTACTCAAGGTGCTAGGTGCTCAGTGCTCAGGGTGCTGGGTGCTCAGTGATCAGGGTGCTGGGTGCTCAGTACTCAGGGTGCTCGGTGCTCAGTACTCAGGGTTCTCAGTGCTCAGTACTCAGGTTGCTGGGTACTCAGTGATCAGGGTGCTGGGTGCTCAGTACTCAGGGTGCTCAGTGCTCAGTACTCGGGGTGCTTGGTGCTCAGTACTCAGGGTGCTCAGTGCTCAGTACTCGGCGTGCTGGGTGCTCAGTGCTCAGGGTGCTCAGTGCTCAGTGCTCGTGGTGCTGGGTGCTCAGTGCTCCGGGCGCTGGGTGCTCAGTGCTCGGGGTGCTGGGTGCTCAGTACTCGGGGTGCTGGGTGCTCAGTGCTCAGGGTGCTGGGTGCTTAGGGCTCGGGGTGCTCGGTGCTCAGTACTCAGGGTGCTGAGTGCTCAGTACTCAGGGTGCTGGGTGCTCAGTACTCAGGGTGCTGGGTGCTCAGCGCTCAGTGTGCTGGGTGATCTGTGCTCAGGGTGCTGGGTGCTCAGTGCTCAGGGTGCTGGGTGCTCAGTGCTCGGGGTGCTGGGTGCCCAGTACTCAGGGTGCTGGGTGCTAAGTGCTCAGGGTGCGGGGTGCTCAGTGCTCGGGGCGCTGGATGCTCAGTGCTCGGGGTGCTCGGAGCTCAGTACTCAGGGTGCTGGGTGTTCAGTGCTTGGAGTGATCGGTGCTCAGTACTCAGGGTGCTGGGTGCAGTGCCCAGGGTGCTGGGTGCTCAGTGCTCGGGGTGCTCGGTGCTCAGTACTCACGGTGCTGAGTGCTCAGTACTCAGGGTGCTGGGTGCTCAGTACTCAGGGTGCTGGGTGCTCAGCGCTCAGTGTGCTGGGTGATCTGTGCTCAGTGTGCTGGGTGCTCAGTGCTCAGGGTGCTGGGTGCTCAGTGCTCGGGGTGCTGGGTGCCCAGTACTCAGGGTGCTGGGTGCTAAGTGCTCAGGGTGCTGGGTGCTCAGTGCTCGGGGCGCTGGATGCTCATTGCTCGGGGTGCTCGGAGCTCAGTACTCAGGGTGCTGGGTGCTCAGTGCTCAGGGTGGTCGGTGCTCAGTACTCAGGGTGCTGGGTGCTCAGTGCTCGGGGTGCTCGGTGCTCAGTACGTTGGGTGCTCACTACTCAGGGTGCTGGGTTCTCAGTGCTCGGGGTGATTGGTGCTCAGTACTCAGGGTGCTGGGTGCTCAGTGCTCGGGGTGATCGGTGCTCAGTACTCAAGGTGCTAGGTGCTCAGTGCTCAGGGTGCTGGGTGCTCAGTGATCAGGGTGCTGGGTGCTCAGTACTCAGGGTGCTCGGTGCTCAGTACTCAGGGTTCTCAGTGCTCAGTACTCAGGTTGCTGGGTACTCAGTGATCAGGGTGCTGGGTGCTCAGTACTCAGGGTGCTCAGTGCTCAGTACTCGGGGTGCTCGGTGCTCAGTACTCAGGGTGCTGAGTACTCAGTACTCAGGGTGCTGGGTGCTCAGTACGCGGGGTGCTGGGTGCTCAGTGCTCAGCGTGCTGGGTGCTCAGTACTTAGGGTGCTCGGTGCTCAGTGCTTGGGGTGCTGGGTGCTCAGTACTCAGGGTGCTGGGTGCTCAGTGCTCAGGGTGCTGGGTGCTCAGTGCTCAGGGTGCTGGGTGCTCAGTACTCAGTGCTCAGGATGCTGGGTGCTCAGTGCTCGGGCTGCTGGGTGCTCAGTGCTCAGGGTGCTGGGTGCTCAGTGCTAGGGGTGATGGGTCCTCAGTGCTCGGGGTCTGGGTGCTCAGTACTCAGGGTGCTGGGTGCTCAGTGCTCAGGGTGCTGGGTGCTCAGTACTCAGGGTGCTGGGTGCTCAGTACTCAGGGTGCTCGGTGCTCAGTACTCAGGGTGCTGGGTGCTCAGTGCTCAGGGTGCTGGGTACTCAGTACTCAGGGTGCTGGGTGCTCAGTACTCAGGGTGCTGGGTGCTCAGTTCTCAGGGTGCTGGGTGCTCAGTGCTCAGGGTGCTGGGTGCTCAGTACACAGGGTGCTGGGTGCTTAGTGCTCAGGGTGATCGGTGCTCAGTACTCAGGGTCCTCAGTACTCAGGATGCTGGGTGCTCAGTGCTCAGGGTGCTGGGTGCTCAGTACTCAGGGTGCTGGGTGCTCAGTGCTCGGGGTGCTGGGTGCTCAGTGCTCAGGGTGATCGGTGCTCAGTACTCAGGGTGCTGGGTGCTCAGTGCTCAGGGTGCTGGGTGCTCAGGCCTCAGGGTGCTCAGTGCTCAGGGTGCTGGGTGCTCAGTGCTCAGGGTGCTCGGTGCTCAGTACTCAGGGTGCTGAGTGCTCAGTACTCAGGGTGCTGGGTGCTCAGTACTCATGGTGCTGGGTGCTCAGTACTCAGGGGACTGGGTGCTCAGTGCTCAGGGCGCTGGGTGCTCAGTGCTCGGGGTGCTGGGTGCTCAGTGCTCGGGGTGCTGGGTGGTCAGTGCTCAGTGCTCAAGGTGCTGGGTGCTCAGTGCTCAGTGCTCAGGGTGCTGGGTGCTCAGTACTCAGGGTGCTGGGTGCTCAGTACTCAGGGTGCTGGGTGCTCAGTTCTCGTGGTGCTGGGTGCTTAGTGCTCAGGGTGCTGGGTGCTCAGTGCTCAGGGTGCTGGGTGCTCAGTACTCAGGGTGCTGGGTGCTCAGTGCTCGGGGTGCTCGGTGCTCAGTACTCAAGGTGCTGGGTGCTCAGTGCTCAGGGTGCTGGGTGCTCAGTCCTCGGGGTGCTCCGTGCTCAGTGCTCAGGGTGCTGGGTGCTCAGTACTCAGGGTGCTGGGTGCTCAGTGCTCGGGGTGCTCGGTGCTCAGTACTCAAGGTGCTGGGTGCTCAGTGCTCAGGGTGCCGGGTGCTCAGTCCTCGGGGTGCTCCGTGCTCAGTGATCACCTTGCTGGGTGCTCAGTACGCAGGGTGCTCGGTGTTCAGTACTCAGGGTTCTCAGTGCTCAGTACTCAGGGTGCTGGGTGCTCAGTGCTCAGGGTGCTGGGTGCTCAGTACTCAGGGTGCTCAGTGCTCAGTACTCGGGGTGCTTGTTGCTCAGCACTCAGGTTGCTCAGTGCTCAGTGCTCGGGGTGCTGGGTGCTCAGTACTCAGGGTGCTCGGTGCTCAGTACTAAGGGTGCTCAGTGCTCAGTACTCAGGTTGCTCAGTGCTCAGTGCTTGGGGTGCTGGGTGCTCAGTACTCAGGGTGCTGGGTGCTCAGTACTCAGGGTGCTGGGTGCTCAGTGCTCAGTACTCAGCGTGCTGGGTGCTCAGTGCTCGGGGTGCTGGGTCCTCAGTGCTCAGGGTGCTGGGTGCTCAGTACTCAGGGTGCTGGGTGCTCAGTGCTCGGGGTGCTGGGTCCTCAGTGCTCAGGGTGCTCAGTGCTCAGTGGTCGGGGTGCTGGGTGCTCAGTGCTCGGGGTGCTGGGTGCTCAGTGCTCAGGGTGCTGGTTGCTCAGTACTCAGTGTGCTCAGTGCTCAGGGTGCTGGGTGCTCAGAACTCAGGGTGCTGGGTGCGCAGTACTCAGGGTGCTGGGTACTCAGAACTCAGGGTGCTTGATGCTCAGTACTCAGGGTGCTGGGTGCTCATTCTCGGGTTACTGGGTGCTCAGGACTCAGGTTGCTCAGTACTCTGGGTGCTCGGGGCTCAGTACTCATGGTGCTGGGTGCTCAGTACTCAGGGTGCTCGGTGCTCAGTTCTCAGGGTGCTCGGTGCTCAGTGTTTCGGGTGCTGGGTGCTCAGTACTCAGGGTGCTTGGTGCTCAGTGCTCAGGGTGCTGGCTGCTCAGTGCTCAGGGTGCTGGGTGCTCAGTACTCAGTGCTCAGGATGCTGGGTGCTCAGTGCTCAGGGTGCTGGGTGCTCAGTGCTCAGGGTGGTCAGTGCTCAGTGCTCAGTACTCAGGGTGCTTGGTGCTCAGTACTCAGGGTCCTGGGTGCTCAGTGCTCGGGTTACCCGGTGCTCAGTGCTCGGGTTGCTCAGTGCTCAGTACTCAGGGTGCTGAGTGCTCAGTGCTCAGGGTGCTGGGTGCTCAGTGCTCAGGGTGCTGGGTTCTCAGTGCTCAGCGTGCTTGATGCTCAGTACTCAGGGTGCTGGGTGCTCAGTGCTCAGGGTGCTTGATGCTCAGTGCTCAGGGTGCTGGGTGCTCAGTGCTCTGGGTGCTTGGTGCTCAGTGCTCAGGGTGCTGGGTGCTCAGTGCTCAGGGTGCTGGGTGCTCAGTGACCGGGGTGATGGGTGCTGAGTGCTCAGGGTGCTGGGTGCTCAGTGCTCGGGGTGCTCGGTGCTCAGTGCTCGGGGTGCTGGGTGCTCAGTACTCAGGGTGCTGGGTGCTTGGTACTCAGGGTGCTCAGTGCTCAGTACACAGGGTGCTGGGTGCTCAGTGCTCGGGGTGCTGGGTGCTCAGTGCTCAGTACTCAGGGTGCTGGGTGCTCAGTGCTCAGGGTGCTGAGTGCTCAGTACTCAGCGTGCTGGGTGCTCAGTACTCAGGGTGCTGGGTGCTCAGTGCTCTGGGTGCTGGGTGCTCCGTGCTCAGGGTGCTGGGTGCTCAGTGCTCGGGGAGCTCGGTGCTCAGTACTCAGGGTGCTGGGTGCTCAGTACTCAGTGCTCGGGGTCCTGGGTGCTCCGTGCTCGGGGTGCTGGGTGCTCAGTACTCAGGGTGCTGGGTGCTCATTCTCGGGGTGCTGGGTGCTCAGTGCTCGGGGTGCTGGGTGCTCAGTACTCAGGGTGCTGGGGGCTCAGTACTCAGGGTGCTGGGTGCTCAGTACTCAGGGTGCTCGGTTCTCAGTACTCAGGGTGCTGGGTGCTCATTCTCGGGGTGCTGGGTGCTCAGTGCTCGGGTTGCTGGGTGCTCAGTACTCAGGGTGCTGGGGGCTCAGTACTCAGGGTGCTGGGTGCTCAGTACTCAGGGTGATCTGTTCTCAGTACTTAGGCTGCTGGGTGCTCAGTGCTCGGGGTGCTGGGTGCTCAGTGCTCAGGGTGATCGGTGCTCAGTACTCATGGTGCTGGGTGCTCAGTGCTCAGGGTGCTGGGTGCTCAGTCCTCAGGTTGCTCAGTGTTCAGGGTGCTGGGTGCTCAGTGCTCGGGGTGCTCGGTGCTCAGTACTCAGGGTGCTGAGTGCTCAGTAGTCAGGGTGCTGGGTGCTCAGTACTCGGGGTGCTGGGTGCTCAGTGCTCAGCGTGCTGGGTGCTCAGTACTCAGGGTGCTCGGTGCTCAGTGCTTGGGGTGCTGGGTGCTCAGTACTCAGGGTGCTGGGTGCTCAGTGCTCAGGGTGCTGGGTGCTCAGTGCTCAGGGTGCTGGGTGCTCAGTACTCAGTGCTCAGGATGCTGGGTGCTCAGTGCTCGGGCTGCTGGGTGCTCAGTGCTCAGGGTGCTGGGTGCTCAGTGCTAGGGGTGCTGGGTCCTCAGTGCTCGGGGTCTGGGTGCTCAGTACTCAGGGTGCTGGGTGCTCAGTACTCAGGGTGCTGGGTGCTCAGTGTTCAGGGTGCTGGGTGCTCAGTGCTCTGTGTGCTGGGTGCTCAGTGCTCAGGGTGCTGGGTGCTCAGTGCTCAGGGTGCTGGGTGCTCAGTGATCGGGGTGATGGGTGCTGATTGCTCAGGGTGCTGGGTGCTCAGTGCTCGGGGTGTTCGGTGCTCAGTGCTCAGGGTCCAGAGTGCTCAGTACTCAGGGTGCTGGGTGCTTAGTACTCAGGGTGCTCAGTGCTCAGTACACAGGGTGCTGGATGCTCAGTGCTCGGGGTGCTGGGTGCTCAGTGCTCAGTACTCAGGGTGCTGGGTGCTCAGTGCTCAGGGTGCTGGGTGCTCAGTGCTCGGGGTGCTGGGTGCTCAGTGCTCAGGGTGATCGGTGCTCAGTACTCAGGGTGATGGGTGCTCAGTGCTCAGGGTGCTGGGTGCTCAGTCCTCAGGGTGCTCAGTGCTCAGGGTGCTGGGTGCTCAGTGCTCGGGGTGCTCGGTGCTCAATACTCAGGATGCTGTGTGCTCAGTACTCAGGGTGCTGGGTGCTCAGTACTCATGGTGCTGGGTGCTCAGTGCTCAGGGCGCTGGGTGCTCAGTGCTCGGGGTGCTGGGTGCTCAGTGCTCAGGGTGCTGGGTGCTCAGTGCTCAGGGCACTGGGTGCTCAGTGCTCGGGGTGCTGGGTGCTCAGTGCTCGGGGTGCTGGATGGTCAGTGCTCAGTGCTCAAGGTGCTGGGTGCTCAGTGCTCAGTGCTCAGGGTGCTGGGTGCTAAGTACTCAGGGTGCTGGGTGCTCAGTACTCAGGGTGCTGGGTGCTCAGTTCTCAGGGTGCTGGGTGCTCAGTACTCAGGGTGCTGGGTGCTCAGTAGTCAGGGTGCTGGGTGCTCATTCTCGGGGTGCTGGGTGCTCAGTGCTCGGGGTGCTGGGTGCTCAGTACTCAGGGTGCTGGGGGCTCAGTACTCAGGGTGCTGGGTGCTCAGTACTCAGGGTGCTCGGTTCTCAGTACTCAGGGTGCTGGGTGCTCATTCTCGGGGTGCTGGGTGCTCAGTGCTCGGGTTGCTGGGTGCTCAGTACTCAGGGTGCTGGGGGCTCAGTACTCAGGGTGCTGGGTGCTCAGTACTCAGGGTGATCTGTTCTCAGTACTTAGGCTGCTGGGTGCTCAGTGCTCGGGGTGCTGGGTGCTCAGTGCTCAGGGTGATCGGTGCTCAGTACTCAGGGTGCTGGGTGCTCAGTGCTCAGGGTGCTGGGTGCTCAGTCCTCAGGTTGCTCAGTGCTCAGGGTGCTGGGTGCTCAGTGCTCGGGGTGCTCGGTGCTCAGTACTCAGGGTGCTGAGTGCTCAGTACTCAGGGTGCTGGGTGCTCAGTACTCGGGGTGCTGGGTGCTCAGTGCTCAGCGTGCTGGGTGCTCAGTACTCAGGGTGCTCGGTGCTCAGTGCTTGGGGTGCTGGGTGCTCAGTACTCAGGGTGCTGGGTGCTCAGTGCTCAGGGTGCTGGGTGCTCAGTGCTCAGGGTGCTGGGTGCTCAGTACTCAGTGCTCAGGATGCTGGGTGCTCAGTGCTCGGGCTGCTGGGTGCTCAGTGCTCAGAATGCTGGGTGCTCAGTGCTAGGGGTGATGGGTCCTCAGTGCTCGGGGTCTGGGTGCTCAGTACTCAGGGTGCTGGGTGCTCAGTACTCAGGGTGCTGGGTGCTCATTGCTCAGGGTGCTGGGTGCTCAGTGCTCTGGGTGCTGGGTGCTCAGTGCTCAGGGTGCTGGGTGCTCAGTGCTTAGGGTGCTGGGTGCTCAGTGATCTGTGTGATGGGTGCTGAGTGCTCAGGGTGCTGGGTGGTCAGTGCTCGGGGTGCTCGGTGCTCAGTGCTCAGGGTCCTGGGTGTTCAGTACTCAGGGTGCTGGGTGCTTAGTACTCAGGGTGCTCAGTGCTCAGTACACAGGGTGCTGGATGCTCAGTGCTCGGGGTGCTGTGTGCTCAGTGCTCAGTACTCAGGGTGCTGGGTGCTCAGTGCTCAGGGTGCTGGGTGCTCAGTGCTCGGGGTGCTGGGTGCTCAGTGCTCAGGGAGATCGGTGCTCAGTACTCAGGGTGCTGGGTGCTCAGTGCTCAGGGTGCTGGGTGCTCAGTCCTCAGGGTGCTCAGTGCTCAGGGTGCTGGGTGCTCAGTGCTCGGGGTGCTCGGTGCTCAATACTCAGGGTGCTGAGTGCTCAGTACTCAGGGTGCTGGGTGCTCAGTACTCATGGTGCTGGGTGCTCAGTGCTCAGGGCGCTGGGTGCTCAGTGCTCGGGGTGCTGGGTGCTCAGTGCTCATGGTGCTGGGTGCTCAGTGCTCAGGGCGCTGGGTGCTCAGTGCTCGGGGTGCTGGGTGCTCAGTGCTCGGGGTGCTGGGTGGTCAGTGCTCAGTGCTCAAGGTGCTGGGTGCTCAGTGCTCAGTGCTCAGGGTGCTGGGTGCTAAGTACTCAGGGTGCTGGGTGCTCAGTTCTCAGGGTGCTGGGTGCTCAGTACTCTGGGTGTTGGGTGCTCAGTACTCAGGGTGCTGGGTGCTCAGTTCTCGGGGTGCTGGGTGCTCAGTGCTCAGGGTGCTGGGTGCTCAGTGCTCAGGGTGCTGGGTGCTCAGTACTCAGGGTGCTGGGTGCTCAGTGCTCGGGGTGCTCGGTGCTCAGTACTCAAGGTGCTGGGTGCTCAGTGCTCAGGGTGCTGGGTGCTCAGTCCTCGGGGTGCTCCGTGCTCAGTGCTCAGGGTGCTGGGTGCTCAGTACTCAGGGTGCTGGGTGCTCAGTGCTCGGGGTGCTCGGTGCTCAGTACTCAAGGTGCTGGTTGCTCAGTGCTCAGGGTGCTGGGTGCTCAGTCCTCGGGGTGCTCCTTGCTCAGTGATCAGGGTGCTGGGTGCTCAGTACTCAGGGTGCTCAGTGTTCAGTACTCAGGGTTCTCAGTGCTCAGTACTCAGGGTGCTGGGTGCTCAGTGCTCAGGGTGCTGGGTGCTCAGTACTCAGGGTGCTCAGTGATCAGTACTCGGGGTGCTGGGTGCTCAGTGCTCAGTACTCAGCGTGCTGGGTGCTCAGTGCTCGGGGTGCTGGGTCCTCAGTGCTCAGGGTGCTGGGTGCTCAGTGCTCAGGGTGCTGGGTGCTCAGTCCTCGGGGTGCTCAGTGCTCAGTGCTCGGGGTGCTGGGTGCTCAGTACTCAGGGTGCTCGGTGCTCAGTACTAAGGGTGCTCAGTGCTCAGTACTCAGGTTGCTCAGTGCTCAGTGCTTGGGGTGCTGGGTGCTCAGTACTCAGGGTGCTGTGTGCTCAGTACTCAGGGTGCTGGGTGCTCAGTGCTCAGTACTCAGCGTGCTGGGTGCTCAGTGCTCGGGGTGCTGGGTCCTCAGTGCTCAGGGTGCTGGGTGCTCAGTACTCAGGGTGCTGGGTGCTCAGTGCTCGGGGTGCTGGGTCCTCAGTGCTCAGGGTGCTGGGTGCTCAGTGCTCGGGGTGCTGGGTGCTCAGCACTCAGGTTGCTCAGTGCTCAGTGCTCGGGGTGCTGGGTGCTCAGTACTCAGGGTGCTCGGTGCTCAGTACTAAGGGTGCTCAGTGCTCAGTACTCAGGTTGCTCAGTGCTCAGTGCTTGGGGTGCTGGGTGCTCAGTACTCAGGGTGCTGGGTGCTCAGTACTCAGGGTGCTGGGTGCTCAGTGCTCAGTACTCAGCGTGCTGGGTGCTCAGTGCTCGGGGTGCTGGGTCCTCAGTGCTCAGGGTGCTGGGTGCTCAGTACTCAGGGTGCTGGGTGCTCAGTGCTCGGGGTGCTGGGTCCTCAGTGCTCAGGGTGCTCAGTGCTCAGTGGTCGGGGTGCTGGGTGCTCAGTGCTCGGGGTGCTGGGTGCTCAGTGCTCAGGGTGCTGGTTGCTCAGTACTCAGTGTGCTCAGTGCTCAGGGTGCTGGGTGCTCAGAACTCAGGGTGCTGGGTGCGCAGTACTCAGGGTGCTGGGTGCTCAGAACTCAGGGTGCTTGATGCTCAGTACTCAGGGTGCTGGGTGCTCATTCTCGGGGTACTGGGTGCTCAGGACTCACGTTGCTCAGTACTCTGGGTGCTCGGGGCTCAGTACTCATGGTGCTGGGTGCTCAGTACTCAGGGTGCTCGGTGCTCAGTTCTCAGGGTGCTCGGTGCTCAGTGTTTGGGGTGCTGGGTACTCAGTACTCAGGGTGCTTGGTGCTCAGTGCTCAGGGTGCTGGGTGCTCAGTGCTCAGGGTGCTGGGTTCTCAGTGCTCAGCGTGCTTGATGCTCAGTACTCAGGGTGCTGGGTGCTCCGTGCTCAGGGTGCTTGATGCTCAGTGCTCAGGGTGCTGGGTGCTCAGTGCTCTGGGTGCTTGGTGCTCAGTGCTCAGGGTGCTGGGTGCTCAGTGCTCAGGGTGCTGGGTGCTCAGTGACCGGGGTGATGGGTGCTGAGTGCTCAGGGTGCTGGGTGCTCAGTGCTCGGGGTGCTCGGTGCTCAGTGCTCGGGGTGCTGGGTGCTCAGTACTCAGGGTGCTGGGTGCTTAGTACTCAGGGTGCTCAGTGCTCAGTACACAGGGTGCTGGGTGCTCAGTGCTCGGGGTGCTGGGTGCTCAGTGCTCAGTACTCAGGGTGCTGGGTGCTCAGTGCTCAGGGTGCTGAGTGCTCAGTACTCAGCGTGCTGGGTGCTCAGTACTCAGGGTGCTGGGTGCTCAGTGCTCAGGGTGCTGGGTGCTCCGTGCTCAGGGTGCTGGGTGCTCAGTGCTCGGGGAGCTCGGTGCTCAGTACTCAGGGTGCTGGGTGCTCAGTACTCAGTGCTCGGGGTCCTGGGTGCTCCGTGCTCGGGGTGCTGGGTGCTCAGTACTCAGGGTGCTGGGTGCTCATTCTCGGGGTGCTGGGTGCTCAGTGCTCGGGGTGCTGGGTGCTCAGTACTCAGGGTGCTGGGGGCTCAGTACTCAGGGTGCTGGGTGCTCAGTACTCAGGGTGCTCGGTTCTCAGTACTCAGGGTGCTGGGTGCTCATTCTCGGGGTGCTGGGTGCTCAGTGCTCGGGTTGCTGGGTGCTCAGTACTCAGGGTGCTGGGGGCTCAGTACTCAGGGTGCTGGGTGCTCAGTACTCAGGGTGATCTGTTCTCAGTACTTAGGCTGCTGGGTGCTCAGTGCTCGGGGTGCTGGGTGCTCAGTGCTCAGGGTGATCGGTGCTCAGTACTCAGGGTGCTGGGTGCTCAGTGCTCAGGGTGCTGGGTGCTCACTCCTCAGGTTGCTCAGTGCTCAGGGTGCTGGGTGCTCAGTGCTCGGGGTGCTCGGTGCTCAGTACTCAGGGTGCTGAGTGCTCAGTAGTCAGGGTGCTGGGTGCTCAGTACTCGGGGTGCTGGGTGCTCAGTGCTCAGCGTGCTGGGTGCTCAGTACTCAGGGTGCTCGGTGCTCAGTGCTTGGGGTGCTGGGTGCTCAGTACTCAGGGTGCTGGGTGCTCAGTGCTCAGGGTGCTGGGTGCTCAGTGCTCAGGGTGCTGGGTGCTCAGTACTCAGTGCTCAGGATGCTGGGTGCTCAGTGCTCGGGCTGCTGGGTGCTCAGTGCTCAGGGTGCTGGGTGCTCAGTGCTAGGGGTGCTGGGTCCTCAGTGCTCGGGGTCTGGGTGCTCAGTACTCAGGGTGCTGGGTGCTCAGTACTCAGGGTGCTGGGTGCTCAGTGCTCAGGGTGCTGGGTGCTCAGTGCTCTGGGTGCTGGGTGCTCAGTGCTCAGGGTGCTGGGTGCTCAGTGCTCAGGGTGCTGGGTGCTCAGTGATCGGGGTAATGGGTGCTGATTGCTCAGGGTGCTGGGTGCTCAGTGCTCGGGGTGTTCGGTGCTCAGTGCTCAGTGTCCTGGGTGCTCAGTACTCAGGGTGCTGGGTGTTTAGTACTCAGGGTGCTCAGTGCTCAGTACACAGGGTGCTGGGTGCTCAGTACTCAGGGTGCTGGGTGCTCAGTGCTCAGTACTCAGCGTGCTGGGTGCTCAGTGCTCGGGGTGCTGGGTCCTCAGTGCTCAGGGTGCTGGGTGCTCAGTACTCAGTGTGCTGGGTGCTCAGTGCTCGGGGTGCTGGGTCCTCAGTGCTCAGGGTGCTGGGTGCTCAGTGCTCGGGGTGCTGGGTGCTCAGTACTCAGGGTGCTCAGTGCTCAGTACTCGGGTTGCTTGGTGCTCAGTACTCAGGGTGCTCAGTGCTCAGTACTCGGGGTGCTGGGTGCTCAGTGCTCAGGGTGCTCAGTGCTCAGTGCTCGGGGTGCTGTGTGCTCAGTGCTCGGGGCGCTGGGTGCTCAGTGCTCGGGGTGCTGGGTGCTCAGTACTCGGGGTGCTGGGTGCTCAGTGCTCAGGGTGCTCATTGCTCAGTACTCAGTGCTCAGGGTGCTCAGTGCTCAGGGTGCTGGGTGTTCAGTACTCAGGGTGCTGGGTGCTCAGTACTCAGGGTGCTGGGTGCTCAGTGCTCAGGGTGCTGGGTGCTCAGTACTCTGGGTGTTGGGTGCTCAGTACTCAGGGTGCTTTGTGCTCCGTGCTCTGGGTGCTGGGTGCTCAGTGCTCAGGGTGCTGGGTGCTCAGTGCTCAGGGTGCTGGGTGCTCAGTACTCAGGGTGCTGGGTGCTTAGTGCTCGAGGTGCTCGGTGCTCAGTACTCAAGGTGCTGTGTGCTCAGTGCTCAGGGTGCTGGGTGCTCAGTCCTCGGGGTGCTCCGTGCTCAGGGTGCTGGGTGCTCAGTGCTCAGGGTGCTGGGTGCTCAGTGCTAGGGGTGCTGGTTGCTGAGTGCTCAGGGTGCTGGGTGCTCAGTGCTCGGGGTGCTCGGTGCTCAGTGCTCAGGGTCCTGGGTGCTCAGTACTCAGGGTCCTGGGTGCTCAGTGCTCATGGTGCTGGGTGCTCAGTGCTCGGGGTGCTGGGTGCTCAGTGCTCAGGGTGATCGGAGCTCAGTACTCAGGGTGCTGGGTGCTCAGTGCTCAGTGTGCTGGGTGCTCAGTCCTCAGGGTGCTCAGTGCTCAGGGTGATGGGTGCTCAATGCTCGGGGTGCTCGGTGCTCAGTACTCAGGGTGCTGAGTGCTCAGTACTCAGGGTGCTGGGTGCTCAGTACTCATGGTGCTGGGTGCTCAGTTCTCGGGGTGCTGGGTGCTCAGTACTCAGCGTGCTGCGTGCTCAGTACTCAGGGTGCTGGGTGCTCAATACTCAGTGCTCGGGGTCCTGGGTGCTGAGTGCTCAGGGTGCTGGGTGCTCAGTGCTCTGGGTGCTGGGTGCTCAGTACTCAGGGTGCTGGGTGCTCAGTACTCAGGATGCTGGGTGCTCAGTGCTCAGGGTGGTGGGTGCTCAGTACTCAGGGTGCTGGGTGCTCAGTACTCAGGGTGCTCGGTGCTCAGTACTCAGGGTGCTGGGTGCTCAGTGCGCAGGGTGCTGGGTACTCAGTACTCAGGGTGCTGGGTGCTCAGTACTCAGGGTGCTGGGTGCTCAGTACTCAGGGTGCTGGGTGCTCAGTGCTCAGGGTGCTGGGTGCTCAGTACTCAGGGTGCTGGGTGCTCAGTGCTCAGGGTGATCGGTGCTCAGTACTCAGGGTGCTCAGTACACAGGGTGCTGGGTGCCCAGTGCTCAGGGTGCTGGGTGCTCAGTACTCAGGGTGCTGGGTGCTCAGTGCTCGGGGTGCTGGGTGCTCAGTGCTCAGGGTGATCGGTGCTCCGTACTCAATGTGCTGGGTGCTCAGTGCTCAGTGTGCTGGGTGCTCAGTCCTCAGGGTGCTCAGTGCTCAGGGTGCTGGGTGCTCAGTGCTCGGGGTGCTCGGTGCTCAGTACTCAGGGTGCTGACTGCTCAGTACTCAGGGTGCTGGGTGCTCAGTACTCATGGTGCTGGGTGCTCAGTACTCAGGGGACTGGGTGCTCAGTGCTCAGGGTGCTGGGTGCTCAGTGCTCAAGGCGCTGGGTGCTCAGTGCTCGGGGTGCTGGGTGCTCAGTGCTCGGGGTGCTGGGTGGTCAGTGCTCAGTGCTCAAGGTGCTGGGTGCTCAGTGCTCAGTGCTCAGGGTGCTGGGTGCTCAGTACTCAGGGTGCTGGGTGCTCAGTACTCAGGGTGCTGGGTGCTCAGTTCTCAGGGTGCTGGGTGCTCAGTACTCTGGGTGTTGGGTGCTCAGTACTAAGGGTGCTGGGTGCTCAGTTCTCGGGGTGCTGGGTGCTCAGTGCTCAGGGTCCTGGGTGCTCAGTGCTCGGGGTGCTCGGTGCTCAGTACTAAAGGTGCTGGGTGCTCAGTGCTCAGGGTGCTGGGTGCTCAGTCCTCGGGGTGCTCCGTGCTCAGTGCTCAGGGTGCTGGGTGCTCAGTACTCAGGGTGCTGGGTGCTCAGTGCTCGGGGTGCTCGGTGCTCAGTACTCAAGGTGCTGGGTGCTCAGTGCTCAGGGTGCTGGGTGCTCAGTCCTCGGGGTGCTCCGTGCTCAGTGATCAGGGTGCTGGGTGCTCAGTACTCAGGGTGCTCGGTGTTCAGTACTCAGGGTTCTCAGTGCTCAGTACTCAGGGTGCTGGGTGCTCAGTGCTCAGGGTGCTGGGTGCTCAGTACTCAGGGTGCTCAGTGCTCAGTACTCGGGGTGCTTGTTGCTCAGCACTCAGGTTGCTCAGTGCTCAGTGCTCGGGGTGCTGGGTGCTCAGTACTCAGGGTGCTCGGTGCTCAGTACTAAGGGTGCTCAGTGCTCAGTACTCAGGTTGCTCAGTGCTCAGTGCTTGGGGTGCTGGGTGCTCAGTACTCAGGGTGCTGGGTGCTCAGTACTCAGGGTGCTGGGTGCTCAGTGCTCAGTACTCAGCGTGCTGGGTGCTCAGTGCTCGGGATGCTGGGTCCTCAGTGCTCAGGGTGCTGGGTGCTCAGTACTCAGGGTGCTGGGTGCTCAGTGCTCGGGGTGCTGGGTCCTCAGTGCTCAGGGTGCTCAGTGCTCAGTGGTCGGGGTGCTGGGTGCTCAGTGCTCGGGGTGCTGTGTGCTCAGTGCTCACGGTGCTGGTTGCTCAGTACTCTGTGTGCTCAGTGCTCAGGGTGCTGGGTGCTCAGAACTCAGGGTGCTCGGTGCTCAGTACTCATGGTGCTGGGTGCTCATTCTCGGGGTACTGGGTGCTCAGTACTCAGGTTGCTCAGTACTCTGGGTGCTCGGGGCTCAGTACTCATGGTGCTGGGTGCTCAGTACTCAGGGTGCTGGGTGCTCAGAACTCAGGGTGCTTGGTGCTCAGTACTCAGGGTGCTGGGTGCTCAGTGCTCAGGGTGCTCGGTGCTCAGTACTCATGGTGCTGGGTGCTCATTCTCGGGGTACTGGGTGCTCAATACTCAGGTTGCTCAGTACTCTGCGTGCTCGGGGCTCAGTACTCATGGTGCTGGGTGCTCAGTACTCAGGGTGCTCGGTGCTCAGTTCTCAGGGTGCTCGGTGCTCAGTGTTTGGGGTGCTGGGTGCTCAGTACTCAGGGTGCTTGGTGCTCAGTGCCCAGGGTGCTGGCTGCTCAGTGCTCAGGGTGCTGGGTGCTCAGTACTCAGTGCTCAGGAAGCTGGGTTCTCAGTGCTCAGGGTGCTGGGTGCTCAGTGCTCAGGGTGGTCAGTGCTCAGTGCTCAGTACTCAGGGTGCTTGGTGCTCAGTACTCAGGGTGCTGGGTGCTCAGTGCTCGGGTTACCCGGTGCTCAGTGCTCGGGTTGCTCGGTGCTCAGTACTCAAGGTGCTGAGTGCTCAGTGCTCAGCTTGCTGGGTGCTCAGTGCTCAGGGTGCTGGGTGCTCAGTGCTCAGCGTGCTTGATGCTCAGTACTCAGGGTGTTGGGTGCTCAGTGCTCAGGGTGCTGGGTGCTCAGTGCTCGGGGTGCTGGGTGCTCATTACTCAGGGTGCTGGGTGCTCAGTACTCAGGGTGCTGGGTGCTTAGTACTCGGGGTACTGGGTGCTCAGTGCCCAGTGCTCAGGATGCTGGGTGCTCAGTGCTCGGGCTGCTGGGTGCTCAGTGCTCAGGGTGCTGGGTGCTCAGTACTCAGGGTGCTGGGTTCTCAGTACTCAGGGTGCTGGGTGCACAGTGCTAGGGGTGCTGGGTCCTCAGTGCTCGGGGTCTGGGTGCTCAGTACTCAGGGTGCTGGGTGCTCAGTACTCAGGGTGCTGGGTGCTCAGTGCTCAGGGTGCTGGGTGCTCAGTGCTCTGGGTGCTGGGTGCTCAGTGCTCAGGGTGCTGGGTGCTCAGTGCTCAGGGTGCTGGGTGCTCAGTGATCGGGGTGATGGGTGCTGAGTGCTCAGGGTGCTGGGTGCTCAGTGCTCGGGGTGCTCGGTGCTCAGTGCTCAGGGTCCTGGGTGCTCAGTACTCAGGGTGCTGGGTGCTTAGTACTCAGTTTGCTCAGTGCTCAGTACACAGGGTGCTGGGTGCTCAGTGCTCAGGGTGCTGGGTGCTCAGTCCTTGGGGTGCTCCGTGCTCGGTGCTCAGGGTGCTGGGTGCTCAGTACTCAGGGTGCTCGGTGTTCAGTACTCAGGGTTCTCATTGCTCAGTACTCAGGGTGCTGGGTGCTCAGTGCTCAGGGTGCTGGGTGCTCAGTACTCAGGGTGCTCAGTGCTCAGTACTCAGGGTGCTTGTTGCTCAGCACTCAGGTTGCTCAGTGCTCAGTGCTCGGGGTGCTGGGTGCTCAGTACTCAGGGTGCTCGGTGCTCAGTACTAAGGGTGCTCAGTGCTCAGTACTCAGGTTGCTCAGTGCTAGGTGCTTGGGGTGCTGGGTGCTCAGTACTCAGGGTGCTGGGTGCTCAGTACTCAGGGTGCTGGGTGCTCAGTGCTCAGTACTCAGCGTGCTGGGTGCTCAGTGCTCGGGATGCTGGGTCCTCAGTGCTCAGGGTGCTGGGTGCTCAGTACTCAGTGTGCTGGGTGCTCAGTGCTCGGGGTGCTGGGTCCTCAGTGCTCAGGGTGCTCAGTGCTCAGTGGTCGGGTGCTGGGTGCTCAGTGCTCGGGGTGCTGGGTGCTCAGTGCTCACGGTGCTGGTTGCTCAGTACTCTGTGTGCTCAGTGCTCAGGGTGCTGGGTGCACAGAACTCAGGGTGCTCGGTGCTCAGTACTCATGGTGCTGCCTGCTCATTCTCGGGGTACTGGGTGCTCAGTAAGCAGGTTGCTCAGTACTCTGGGTGCTCGGGGCTCAGTACTCATGGTGCTGGGTGCTCAGTACTCAGGGTGCTGGGTGCTCAGAACTCAGGGTGCTTGGTGCTCAGTACTCAGGGTGCTGGGTGCTCAGTGCTCAGGGTGCTCGGTGCTCAGTACTCATGGTGCTGGGTGCTCATTCTCGGGGTACTGGGTGCTCAGTACTCAGGTTGCTCAGTACTCTGGGTGCTCGGGGCTCAGTACTCATGGTGCTGGGTGCTGAGTACTCAGGGTGCTCGGTGCTCAGTTCTCAGGGTGCTCGGTGCTCAGTGTTTGGGGTGCTGGGTGCACAGTACTCAGGGTGCTTGGTGCTCAGTGCTCAGGGTGCTGGCTGCTCAGTGCTCAGGGTGCTGGGTGCTCAGTACTCAGTGCTCAGGATGCTGGGTGCTCAGTGCTCAGGGTGCTGGGTGCTCAGTGCTCAGGGTGGTCAGTGCTCAGTGCTCAGTACTCAGGGTGCTTGGTGCTCAGTGCTCAGGGTGCTGGGTGCTCAGTACTCAGTACTCAGGGTGCTTGGTGCTCAGTACTCATGGTGCTGGGTGCTCAGTACTCAGGGTGCTCGGTGCTCAGTACTCAAGGTGCTGAGTGCTCAGTGCTCAGGGTGCTGGGTGCTCAGTGCTCAGGGTGCTGGGTGCTCAGTGCTCAGCGTGCTTGATGCTCAGTACTCAGGGTGTTGGGTGCTCAGTGCTCAGGGTGCTGGGTGCTCAGTGCTCGGTGTGCTGGGTGCTCATTACTCAGGGTGCTGGGTGCTCAGTACTCTAGGTGCTGGGTGCTTAGTACTCGGGGTGCTGGGTGCTCAGTGCCCAGTGCTCAGGATGCTGGGTGCTCAGTGCTCGGGCTGCTGGGTGCTCAGTGCTCAGGGTGCTGGGTGCTCAGTACTCAGGGTGCTGGGTTCTCAGTACTCAGGGTGCTGGGTGCACAGTGCTAGGGGTGCTGGGTCCTCAGTGCTCGGGGTCTGGGTGCTCAGTACTCAGGGTGCTGGGTGCTCAGTACTCAGGGTGCTGGGTGCTCAGTGCTCAGGTTGCTGGGTGCTCAGTGCTCTGGGTGCTGGGTGCTCAGTGCTCAGGGTGCTGGGTGCTCAGTGCTCAGGGTGCTGGGTGCTCAGTGATCGGGGTGATGGGTGCTGAGTGCTCAGGGTGCTGGGTGCTCAGTGCTCGGGGTGCTCGGTGCTCAGTGCTCAGGGTCCTGGGTGCTCAGTACTCAGGGTGCTGGGTGCTTAGTACTCAGGGTGCTCAGTGCTCAGTACACAGGGTGCTGGGTGCTCAGTGCTAGGGGTGCTGGGTGCTCAGTGCTCAGTACTCAGGGTGCTGGGTGCTCAGTGCTCAGGGTGCTGAGTGCTCAGTTCTCAGCGTGCTGGGTGCTCAGTACTCAGGGTGCTGGGTGCTCAGTGCTCAGGGTGCTGGGTGCTCCGTGCTCAGGGTGCTGGGTGCTCAGTGCTCAGGGTGCTGGTTGCTCAGTACTCAGCGTGCTGGGTGCTCAGTACTCAGGGTGCAGGGTGCTCCGTGCTCAGGGTGCTGGGTGCTCAGTACTCAGGGTGCTGGGTGCTCAGTGCTCAGGGTCCTGGGTGATCAGTGCTCAGGGTGCTGGGTGCTCAGTGCTCAGGGTGCTGGGTGCTCAGTGCTCGGGGTTCTGGGTGTTCAGTACTCCGGGTGTTGGGTGCTAAGTGCTTAGGGTGCTGGGTGCTCAGTGCTCGGGGCGCTGGGTGCTCAGTGCTCAGGGTGCTGGGGGCTCAGTACTCAGGGTGCTGCGTGCTCAGTACTCAGGGTGCTCGGTTCTCAGTACTCAGGGTGCTGGGTGCTCATTCTCGGGGTGCTGGGTGCTCAGTGCTCGGGTTGCTGGGTGCTCAGTACACAGGGTGCTGGGGGCTCAGTACTCCGGGTGCTGGGTGCTCAGTACTCAGGGTGATCTGTTCTCAGTACTCAGGGTGCTGGGTGCTCAGTGCTCGGGGTGCTGGGTGCTCAGTACACGGTGTGCTCAGTACTCAGGGTACTGGGTGCTCAGTACTCAGGGTGCTGGGTGCTCAGTGCTCGGGGTGCTCGGTGCTCAGTACTCGGGGTGCTGGGTGCTCAGTACTCGGGGTGCTGGGTGCTCAGTGCTCAGGGTGCTGGGTGCTCAGTGCTCGGGGTGCTGGGTGCTCAGTGCTGAGGGTGCTGGCTGCTCAGTGCTCAGGGTGCTGGGTGCTCAGTACTCAGGGTGTTAGGTGCTCAGTACTCAGGGTGCTGGGTGCTCAGTACTCAGGGTGCTGGGTGCTCAGTACTCAGCGTGCTGGGTGCTCAGTTCTCAGGGTCCTCGGTGCTCAGTACTCCGGGTGCTCAGTGCTCAGTACTCAGCGTGCTTTGTGCTCAGTGCTCAGGGTGCTGGGTGCTCAGTACTCAGGGTGCTGGGTGCTCAGTACTCAGGGTGCTGGGTGCTCAGTACTCAGGGTGCTGGGTGCTCAGTGCTCGGAGTGCTCTGTGATCAGTACTCAGGGTGCTGGGTGCTCAGTGCTCAGGGTGCTGAGTACTCAGTACTCAGGGTGCTGGGTGCTCAGTGCTCAGGGTGCTGGGTGCTCAGTGCTCAGGGTGCTGGGTGCTCAGTGCTCGGGGTGCTGGGTGCTCAGTGCTCGGGGTGCTGTGTGCTCAGTGCTCGGGGTGCTGGGTGCTCAGTGCTCAGGGTGCTGGGTGCTCAGTACTCAGGGTGCTGGGGGCTCAGTACTCAGGGTGCTGGGTGCTCAGTGTTCAGGGTGCTGGGTGCTCAGTCCTCAGGGTGCTGGGTGCTCAGTACTCAGGGTGTTCGGTGCTCAGTACTCAGGGTGCTCAGTGCTCAGTACTCAGGGTGCTGGTTGCTCAGTGCTCGGGGTGCTCGGTGCTCAGTACTCAGGGTGCTGGGTGCTCAGTACTTAGTGTGCTCGGTGCTCAGTACTCAGGGTGCTGGGTGCTCAGTGCTCAGGGTGCTTTGTACTCAGTACTCAGGGTTCTGGGTGCTCAGTACTCAGGGTGCTGTGTGCTCAGTGCTCAGGGTGCTGGGTGCTCAGTGCTCAGGGTGCTGGGTGCTCAGTACTCAGGGTGCTGGGTGCTCAGTGCTCAGGGTGATCGGTGCTCAGTACTCAGGGTGCTCAGTACTCAGGGTGCTGGGTGCTCAGTGCTCAGGGTGATGGGTGCTCAGTACTCAGGGTGCTGGGTGCTCAGTGCTCGGTGTGCTGGGTGCTCAGTGCTCAGGGTGCTCAGTGCTCAGGGTGCTGGGTGCTCAGTGCTCGCTGTGCTCGGTGCTCAGGGTGCTGGGTGCTCAGTCCTCAGGGTGCTCAGTGCTCAGGGTGCTGGGTGCTCAGTGCTCGGGTTGCTCGGTGCTCAGTACTCAGGGTGCTGGGTGCTCAGTACTCATGGTGCTGGGTGCTCAGTACTCAGGGGGCTGGGTGCTTAGTGCTCAGGGTGCTGGGTGCTCAGTGCTCAGGGCGCTGGGTGCTCAGTGCTCGGGGTGCTGGGTGCTCAGTGCTCGGGGTGCTGGGTGGTCAGTGCTCAGTGCTCAGGGTGCTGGGTGCTCAGTGCTCAGTGCTCAGGGTGCTGGGTGCTCAGTACTCTGGGTGCTGGGTGCTCAGTACTCTGAGTGTTGGGTGCTCAGTACTCAGGGTGCTGGGCGCTCAGTGCTCGGGGTGCTCGGTGCTCAGTACTCAAGGTGCTGGGTGCTCAGTGCTCAGGGTGGGGGTGCTCAGTCCTCGGGGTGCTCCGTGCTCAGTGCTCAGGGGGCTGGGTGCTCAGTACTCAGTGTGCTCGGTGCTCAGTACTCAGGGTTCTCAGTGCTCAGGGTGCTGGGTGCTCAGTACTCAGGGTGCTCAGTGCTCAGTACTCGGGGTGCTGGGTGCTCAGTACTCAGGGCGCTCAGTGCTCAGTACTCGGGGTGCTGGGTGCTCAGTGTGCTCAGTGCTCAGTGCTCGGGGTGCTGGGTGCTCAGTGCTCGGGGCGCTGGGTGCTCAGTGCTCGGGGTGCTGGGTGCTCAGTACTCAGGGTGCTGTGTGCTCAGTGCTCAGTACTCAGCGTGCTGGGTGCTCAGTGCTCAGAGTGTTGGGTGCTCAGTACTCAGGGTGCTGGGTGCTCAGTGCTCAGTGCTCAGGGTGCTCAGTGCTCAGGGTGCTCAGTGCTCAGGGTGCTGGGTGCTCAGGGTGCTGGGTGCTCAGTGCTCGGGGTGCTGGGTGCTCAGTGCTCAGTGCTCAGGGTGCTGGGTGCTCAGTGCTGAGTGCTCAAGGTGCTGGGTGTTCAGTACTCAGGGTGCTCGGTGCTCAGTGCTCAGGGTGCTGGGTGCTCAGTACTCAGGGTGCTGGGTGCTCAGTGCTCGGGGTGCTGGGTGCTCAGTGCTCAGGGTGATCAGTGCTCAGTACTCAGGGTGCTGGGTTCTCAGTGCTCTGGGTGCTGGGTGCTCAGTCCTCAGAGTGCTCAGTACTCAGGATGCTCTGTGCTCAGTGCTCAGTACTCAGGGTGCTCAGTACTCAGGGTGCTGGGTGCTCAGTGCTCGGGGTGCTGGGTGCTCAGTACTCAGGGTGCTGGGTGCTCAGTACTCGGGGTGCTGGGTGCTCAGTACTCAGGGTGCTGGGTGCTCAGTGCTCGGGGTGCTGGGTGCTCAATGCTCAGAGTGATCTGTGCTCAGTGCTCAGAGTGCTGGGTGCTCAGTCCTCCGGGTGCTCAGTGCTCAGGGTGCTGGGTGCTCATTGCTCGGTGTGCTCGGTGCTCAGTACTCAGGCTGCTGAGTGCTCAGTACTCAGGGTGCTGGGTGCTCAGTACTCAGGTAGCTGGTTGCTCAGTACTCAGGGTGCTGGGTGCTCAGTGCTCAGGGTGCTGGGTGCTCAGTGCTCGGGGTGCTGGGTGCTCAGGGCTGTGGTGCTGGGTGCTCAGTGCTCAGTGCTCAGGGTGCTGGGTGCTCAGTGCTCAGTGCTCAGGGTGCTGGTTGCTCAGTACTCAGGGTGCTGGGTGCTCAGTACTCAGGGTGCTGGGTGCTCAGTGCTCAGGGTGCTCTGTGCTCAGTACTCAGGGTGCTGGTTGCTGAGTGCTTGGGGTGCTGCGTGCTCAGTGCTCAGGGAGCTGGGTGCTCAGTGCTCAGGGTGCTGGGTGCTCAGTACTCAGGGTGCTGGGTGCTCAGTGCTCGTTGTGCTCGGTGCTCAGTACTCAAGGTGCTGGGTGCTCAGTGCTCAGGGTGCTGGGTGCTCAGTCCTCGGGGTGCTCCGTGCTCAGTGATCAGGGTGCTGGGTGCTCAGTACTCAGGGTGCTCGGTGCTCAGTACTCAGGGTTTTCAGTGCTCAGTACTCAGGGTGCTGGGTGCTCAGTGCTCAGGGTGCTGGGTGCTCAGTACTCAGGGTGCTCAGTGCTCAGTACTCGGGGTGCTTGGTGCTCAGTACTCAGGGTGCTCAGTGCTCAGTACTCGGGGTGCTTGGTGCTCAGTGCTCAGGGTGCTCAGTGCTCAGTGCTCGGGGTGCTGGGTGCTCAGTGCTCGGGGCGCTGGGTGCTCAGTGCTCGGGGTGCTGGGTGCTCAGTACTCGGGGTGCTGGGTGCTCAGTGCTCAGGGTGCTCAGTGCTCAGTACTCAGTGCTCAGGGTGCTCAGTGCTCAGTGCTCAGGGTGCTGGGTGTTCAGTACTCAGGGTGCTGGGTGCTCAGTACTCAGGGTGCTGGGTGCTCAGTGCTCAGGGTGCTGGGAGCTCAGTAGTCTGGGTGTAGGGTGCTCAGTACTCAGGGTGCTGGGTGCTCCGTGCTCAGGGTGCTGGGTGCTCAGTGCTCAGGGTTCTGGGTGCTCAGTGCTCAGGGTGCTGGGTGCTCAGTACTCAGGGTGCTGGGTGCTTAGTGCTCGAGGTGCTCGGTGCTCAGTACTCAAGGTGCTGGGTGCTCAGTGCTCAGGGTGCTGGGTGCTCAGTACTCGGGGTGCTCCGTGCTCATGGTGCTGGGTGCTCAGTGCTCAGGGTGCTGGGTGCTCAGTGCTCGGGGTGCTGGGTGCTGAGTGCTCAGGGTGCTGGGTGCTCAGTGCTCGGGGTGCTCGGTGCTCAGTGCTCGGGGTGCTGGGTGCTGAGTGCTCAGGGTGCTGGGTGCTCAGTGCTCGGGGTGCTCGGTGCTCAGTGCTCAGGGTGCTCAGTGCTCAGTACACAGGGTGCTGGGTGCTCAGTGCTCGGGGTGCTGGGTGCTCAGTGCTCAGTACTCAGGGTGCTGCCTGCTCAGTGCTCAGGGTGCTGGGTGCTCAGTACTCAGCGTGCTGGGTGCTCAGTACTCAGGGTGCTGGGTGCTCAGTGCTCAGGGTGCTGGGTGCTCAGTGCACAGGGTGCTGGGTGCTCAGTGCACAGGGTGCTGGGTGCTCAGTACTCAGGGTGCTCAGTGCTCGGTTAGCTCGGTGCTCAGTACTCAGGGTGCTGGGTGCTCAGTACTCAGTGCTCGGGGTCCTGGGTGCTCCGTGCTCGGGGTGCTGGGTGCTCAGTGCTCTGGGTGCTGGGTGCTCAGTACTCAGGGTGCTGGGTGCTCAGTACTCAGGGTGCTGGGTGCTCAGTGCTCAGGGTGCTGTGTGCTCAGTACTCAGGGTGCTGGGTGCTCAGTACTCAGGGTGCTCGGTGCTCAGTACTCAGGGTGCTGGGTCCTCAGTGCTCAGGGTGCTGGGTACTCAGTACTCAGGGTGCTGGGTGCTCAGTACTCAGGGTGCTGGGTGCTCAGTGCTCAGGGTGCTGGTTGCTCAGTGCTCAGGGTGCTGGGTGCTCAGTACTCAGGGTGCTGGGTGCTCAGTGCTCAGGGTGATCGGTGCTCAGTACTCAGGGTGCTCAGTACTCAGGGTGCTGGGTGCTCAGTGCTCAGGGTGCTGGGTGCTCAGTACTCAGGGTGCTGGGTGCTCAGTGCTCGGGGTGCTGGGTGCTCAGTGCTCAGGGTGATCGGTGCTCAGTACTCAGGGTTCTGGGTGCTCAGTGCTCAGGGAGCTGGGTGCTCAGTGCTCAGTGTGCTCAGTGCTCAGGGTGCTGGGTGCTCAGTACTCATGGTGCTGGGTGCTCAGTACTCAGGGGGCTGGGTGCTCAGTGCTCAGGGTGCTGGGTGCTCAGTGCTCAGGGCGCTGGGTGCTCAGCGCTTGGGGTGCTGGGTGCTCAGTGCTCGGGGTGCTGGGTGGTCAGTGCTCAGTGCTCAAGGTGCTGGGTGCTCAGTGCTCAGTGCTCAGGGTGCTGGGTGCTCAGTACTCAGGGTGCTGGGTGCTCAGTACTCAGGGTGCTGGGTGCTCAGTTCTCAGGGTGCTGGGTGATCAGTACTCTGGGTGTTGGGTGCGCAGTACTCAGGGTGCTCAGTGCTCAGTACTCGGGGTGCTGGGTGCTCAGTGCTCAGTGTGCTCAGTGCTCAGTGCTCAGGGTGCTGGGTGCTCAGTGCTCGGGGCGCTGGGTGCTCAGTGCTCGGGGTGCTGGGTGCTCAGTACTCAGGGTGCTGTGTGCTCAGTGCTCAGTACTCAGCGTGCTGGGTGCTCAGTGCTCAGAGTCTTGGGTGCTCAGTACTCAGGGTGCTGGGTGCTCAGTGCTCAGTGCTCAGGGTGCTCAGTGCTCAGGGTGCTCAGTGCTCAGGGTGCTGGGTGCTCAGGGTGCTGGGTGCTCAGTGCTCGGGGTGCTGGGTGCTCAGTTCTCAGTGCTCAGGGTGCTGGTTGCTCAGTGCTCAGTGCTCAGGGTGCTGGGTGTTCAGTACTCAGTGTGCTCGGTGCTCAGTGCTCAGGGTGCTAGTTGCTCAGTACTCAGGGTGCTGGGTGCTCAGTGCTAGGGGTGCTGGGTGCTCAGTACTCAGGGTGCTGGGTGCTCAGTACTCAGGGTGCTGGGTGCTCAGTGCTCAGGGTGCTGGGTGCTCAGTACTCAGGGTGCTCGGTGCTCAGTACTCCGGGTGCTCGGTGCTCAGTACTCAGGGTGCTGGGTGCTCAGTACTCAGGGTGCTGGGTGCTCAGTACTCAGGGTGCTGGGTGCTCAGTGCTCAGGGTGCTGGGTGCTCAGTGCTCTGGGTGCTGGGTGCTCAGTGCTCAGGGTGCTGGGTGCTCAGTGCTCAGGGTGCTGGGTGCTCAGTGATCGGGGTGATGGGTGCTGAGTGCTCAGGGTGCTGAGTGCTCAGTGCTCGGGGTGCTCGGTGCTCAGTGCTCAGGGTCCTGGGTGCTCAGTACTCAGGGTGCTAGGTGCTTAGTAATCAGGGTGCTCAGTGCTCAGTACACAGGGTGCTGGGTGCTCAGTGCTCGGGGTGCTGGGTGCTCAGTGCTCAGTACTCAGGGTGCTGGGTGCTCAGTGCTCAGGGTGCTGAGTGCTCAGTACTCAGCGTGCTGGGTGCTCAGTACTCAGGGTGCTGGGTGTTCAGTGCTCAGGGTGCTGGGTGCTCAGTGCTCAGGGTGCTGGGTGCTCAGTGCTCGGGGAGCTCGGTGCTCAGTACTCAGGGTGCTGGGTGCTCAGTACTCAGTGTTCGGGGTACTGGGTGCTCCGTGCTCGGGGTGATCTGTTCTCAGTACTCAGGGTGCTGGGTGCTCAGTGCTCGGGGTGCTGGGTGCTCAGTACTCGGGGTGCTCAGTACTCAGGGTACTGGGTGCTCAGTAATCAGGGTGCTGGGTGCTCAGAGCTCGGGGTGCTCGGTGCTCAGTACTCGGGGTGCTGGGTGCTCAGTGCTCAGGGTGCTGGGTGCTCAGTGCTCGGGGTGCTGGGTGCTCAGTGCTGAGGGTGCTGGCTGCTCAGTGCTCAGGGTGCTGGGTGCTCAGTACTCAGGGTGCTAGGTGCTCAGTACTCAGGGTGCTCAGTGCTTAGTACTCAGCGTGCTGGGTGCTGAGTGCTCAGGGTCCTCGGTGCTCAGTACTCAGGGTGTTCAGTGCTCAGTACTCAGCGTGCTTTGTGCTCAGTGCTCAGGGTGCTGGGTGCTCAGTACTCAGGGTGCTGGGTGCTCAGTACTCAGGGTGCTGGGTGCTCAGTGCTCAGGGTGCTGGGTGCTCAGTACTCAGGGTGCTCGGTGCTCAGTACTCCGGGTGCTCGGTGCTCAGTACTCAGGGTGCTGGGTGCTCAGTACTCAGGGTGCTGGGTGCTCAGTACTCAGGGTGCTGGGTGCTCAGTGCTCAGGGTGCTGGGTGCTCAGTGCTCTGGGTGCTGGGTGCTCAGTGCTCAGGGTGCTGGGTGCTCAGTGCTCAGGGTGCTGGGTGCTCAGTGATCGGGGTGATGGGTGCTGAGTGCTCAGGGTGCTGAGTGCTCAGTGCTCGGGGTGCTCGGTGCTCAGTGCTCAGGGTCCTGGGTGCTCAGTACTCAGGGTGCTAGGTGCTTAGTAATCAGGGTGCTCAGTGCTCAGTACACAGGGTGCTGGGTGCTCAGTGCTCGGGGTGCTGGGTGCTCAGTGCTCAGTACTCAGGGTGCTGGGTGCTCAGTGCTCAGGGTGCTGAGTGCTCAGTACTCAGCGTGCTGGGTGCTCAGTACTCAGGGTGCTGGGTGTTCAGTGCTCAGGGTGCTGGGTGCTCAGTGCTCAGGGTGCTGGGTGCTCAGTGCTCGGGGAGCTCGGTGCTCAGTACTCAGGGTGCTGGGTGCTCAGTACTCAGTGTTCGGGGTACTGGGTGCTCCGTGCTCGGGGTGATCTGTTCTCAGTACTCAGGGTGCTGGGTGCTCAGTGCTCGGGGTGCTGGGTGCTCAGTACTCGGGGTGCTCAGTACTCAGGGTACTGGGTGCTCAGTAATCAGGGTGCTGGGTGCTCAGAGCTCGGGGTGCTCGGTGCTCAGTACTCGGGGTGCTGGGTGCTCAGTGCTCAGGGTGCTGGGTGCTCAGTGCTCGGGGTGCTGGGTGCTCAGTGCTGAGGGTGCTGGCTGCTCAGTGCTCAGGGTGCTGGGTGCTCAGTACTCAGGGTGCTAGGTGCTCAGTACTCAGGGTGCTCAGTGCTTAGTACTCAGCGTGCTGGGTGCTGAGTGCTCAGGGTCCTCGGTGCTCAGTACTCAGGGTGTTCAGTGCTCAGTACTCAGCGTGCTTTGTGCTCAGTGCTCAGGGTGCTGGGTGCTCAGTACTCAGGGTGCTGGGTGCTCAGTGCTCGGGGTGCTCGGTGATCAGTACTCAGGGTGCTGGGTGCTCAGTGCTCAGGGTGCTGAGTACTCAGTATTCAGGGTGCTGGGTGCTCAGTGCTCAGGGTGCTGGGTGCTCAGTGCTCAGGGTGCTGGGTGCTCAGTGCTCGGGGTGCTGGGTGCTCAGTGCTCGGGGTGCTGGGTGCTCAGTGCTCAGGGTGCTGGGTGCTCAGTACTCAGGGTGCTGGGTGCTCAGTGCTCAGTGCTCAGGGTGCTCAGTGCTCAGGGTGCTCAGTGCTCAGGGTGCTGGGTGCTCAGGGTGCTGGGTGCTCAGTGCTCGGGGTGCTGGGTGCTCAGTTCTCAGTGCTCAGGGTGCTGGGTGCTCAGTGCTCAGTGCTCAGGGTGCTGGGTGTTCAGTACTCAGGGTGCTCGGTGCTCAGTGCTCAGGGTGCTAGGTGCTCAGTACTCAGGGTGCTGGGTGCTCAGTGCTAGGGGTGCTGGGTGCTCAGTACTCAGGGTGCTGGGTGCTCAGTACTCAGGGTGCTGGGTGCTCAGTGCTCAGGGTGCTGGGTGCTCAGTACTCAGGGTGCTCAGTGCTCAGTACTCAGGGTGCTCGGTGCTCAGTACTCAGGGTGCTGGGTGCTCAGTACTCAGGGTGCTGGGTGCTCAGTACTCAGGGTGCTGGGTGCTCAGTGCTCAGGGTGCTGGGTGCTCAGTGCTCTGGGTGCTGGGTGCTCAGTGCTCAGGGTGCTGGGTGCTCAGTGCTCGGGGTGCTGGGTGCTGAGTGCTCAGGGTGCTGAGTGCTCAGTGCTCGGGGTGCTCGGTGCTCAGTGCTCAGGTTCCTGGGTGCTCAGTACTCAGGGTGCTAGGTGCTTAGTAATCAGGGTGCTCAGTGCTCAGTACACAGGGTGCTGGGTGTTCAGTGCTCGGGGTGCTGGGTGCTCAGTGCTCAGTACTCAGGGTGCTGGGTGCTCAGTGCTCAGGGTGCTGAGTGCTCAGTACTCAGCGTGCTGGGTGCTCAGTACTCAGGGTGCTGGGTGTTCAGTGCTCAGGGTGCTGGGTGCTCAGTGCTCAGGGTGCTGGGTGCTCAGTGCTCGGGGAGCTCGGTGCTCAGTACTCAGGGTGCTGGGTGCTCAGTACTCAGTGCTCGGGGTACTGGGTGCTCCGTGCTCGGGGTGATCTGTTCTCAGTACTCAGGGTGCTGGGTGCTCAGTGCTCGTGGTGCTGGGTGCTCAGTACTCGGGGTGCTCAGTACTCAGGGTACTGGGTGCTCAGTACTCAGGGTGCTGGGTGCTCAGAGCTCGGGGTGCTCGGTGCTCAGTACTCGGGGTGCTGGGTGCTCAGTGCTCAGGGTGCTGGGTGCTCAGTGCTCGGGGTGCTGGGTGCTCAGTGCTGAGGGTGCTGGCTGCTCAGTGCTCAGGGTGCTGGGTGCTCAGTACTCAGGGTGCTAGGTGCTCAGTACTCAGGGTGCTCAGTGCTTAGTACTCAGCGTGCTGGGTGCTGAGTGCTCAGGGTCCTCGGTGCTAAGTACTCAGGGTGTTCAGAGCTCAGTACTCAGCGTGCTTTGTGCTCAGTGCTCAGGGTGCTGGGTGCTCAGTACTCAGGGTGCTGGGTGCTCAGTGCTCGGGGTGCTCGGTGACCAGTACTCAGGGTGCTGGGTGCTCAGTGCTCAGGGTGCTGGGTGCTCAGTGCTCAGGGTGCTGGGTGCTCAGTACTCAGGGTGCTGGGTGCTCAGTGCTCAGGGTGATCGGTGCTCAGTACTCAGGGTGCTCAGTACTCAGGGTGCTGGGTGCTCAGTGCTCAGGGTGATGGGTGCTCAGTAATCAGGGTGCTGGGTGCTCAGTGCTCGGTGTGCTGGGTGCTCAGTGCTCAGGGTGCTCAGTGCTCAGGGTGCTGGGTGCTCAGTGCTCGTGGTGCTCGGTGCTCAGGGTGCTGGGTGCTCAGTCCTCAGGGTGCTCAGTGCTCAGGGTGCTGGGTGCTCAGTGCTCGGGTTGCTCGGTGCTCAGTACTCAGGGTGCTGGGTGCTCAGTACTCATGGTGCTGGGTGCTCAGTACTCAGGGGGCTGGGTGCTCAGTGCTCAGGGTGCTGGGTGCTCAGTGCTCAGGGCGCTGGGTGCTCAGTGCTCGGGGTGCTGGGTGCTCAGTGCTCGGGGTGCTGGGTGGTCAGTGCTCAGTGCTCAGGGTGCTGGGTGCTCAGTGCTCAGTGCTCAGGGTGCTGGGTGCTCAGTACTCAGGGTGCTGGGTGCTCAGTACTCTGGGTGTTGGGTGCTCAGTACTCAGGGTGCTGGGTGCTCAGTACTCAGGGTGCTCGGTGCTCAGTACTCAAGGTGCTGGGTGCTCAGTGCTCAGGGTGGGGGTGCTCAGTCCTCGGGGTGCTCCGTGCTCAGTGCTCAGGGGGCTGGGTGCTCAGTACTCAGTGTGCTCGGTGCTCAGTACTCAGGGTTCTCAGTGCTCAGGGTGCTGGGTGCTCAGTACTCAGGGTGCTCAGTGCTCAGTACTCGGGGTGCTGGGTGCTCAGTACTCAGGGCGCTCAGTGCTCAGTACTCGGGGTGCTGGGTGCTCAGTGCTCAGTGTGCTCAGTGCTCAGTGCTCGGGGTGCTGGGTGCTCAGTGCTCGGGGCGCTGGGTGCTCAGTGCTCGGGGTGCTGGGTGCTCAGTACTCAGGGTGCTGTGTGCTCAGTGCTCAGTACTCAGCGTGCTGGGTGCTCAGTGCTCAGAGTGTTGGGTGCTCAGTACTCAGGGTGCTGGGTGCTCAGTGCTCAGTGCTCAGGGTGCTCAGTGCTCAGGGGGCTCAGTGCTCAGGGTGCTGGGTGCTCAGGGTGCTGGGTGCTCAGTGCTCGGGGTGCTGGGTGCTCAGTGCTCAGTGCTCAGGGTGCTGGGTGCTCAGTGCTGAGTGCTCAAGGTGCTGGGTGTTCAGTACTCAGGGTGCTCGGTGCTCAGTGCTCAGGGTGCTGGGTGCTCAGTACTCAGGGTGCTGGGTGCTCAGTGCTCGGGGTGCTGGGTGCTCAGTGCTCAGGGTGATCAGTGCTCAGTACTCAGGGTGCTGGGTTCTCAGTGCTCTGGGTGCTGGGTGCTCAGTCCTCAGAGTGCTCAGTACTCAGGATGCTCTGTGCTCAGTGCTCAGTACTCAGGGTGCTCAGTACTCAGGGTGCTGGGTGCTCAGTGCTCGGGGTGCTGGGTGCTCAGTACTCAGGGTGCTGGGTGCTCAGTACTCGGGGTGCTGGGTGCTCAGTACTCAGGGTGCTGGGTGCTCAGTGCTCGGGGTGCTGGGTGCTCACTGCTCAGAGTGATCTGTGCTCAGTGCTCAGAGTGCTGGGTGCTCAGTCCTCCGGGTGCTCAGTGCTCAGGGTGCTGGGTGCTCATTGCTCGGTGTGCTCGGTGCTCAGTACTCAGGCTGCTGAGTGCTCAGTACTCAGGGTGCTGGGTGCTCAGTACTCAGGTAGCTGGTTGCTCAGTACTCAGGGTGCTGGGTGCTCAGTGCTCAGGGTGCTGGGTGCTCAGTGCTCGGGGTGCTGGGTGCTCAGGGCTGTGTTGCTGGGTGCTCAGTGCTCAGTGCTCAGGGTGCTGGGTGCTCAGTGCTCAGTGCTCAGGGTGCTGGTTGCTCAGTACTCAGGGTGCTGGGTGCTCAGTACTCAGGGTGCTGGGTGCTCAGTGCTCAGGGTGCTCTGTGCTCAGTACTCAGGGTGCTGGTTGCTGAGTGCTTGGGGTGCTGCGTGCTCAGTGCTCAGGGAGCTGGGTGCTCAGTGCTCAGGGTGCTGGGTGCTCAGTACTCAGGGTGCTGGGTGCTCAGTGCTCGTTGTGCTCGGTGCTCAGTACTCAAGGTGCTGGGTGCTCAGTGCTCAGGGTGCTGGGTGCTCAGTCCTCGGGGTGCTCCGTGCTCAGTGATCAGGGTGCTGGGTGCTCAGTACTCAGGGTGCTCGGTGCTCAGTACTCAGGGATTTCAGTGCTCAGTACTCAGGGTGCTGGGTGCTCAGTGCTCAGGGTGCTGGGTGCTCAGTACTCAGGGTGCTCAGTGCTCAGTACTCGGGGTTCTTGGTGCTCAGTACTCAGGGTGCTCAGTGCTCAGTACTCGGGGTGCTTGGTGCTCAGTGCTCAGGGTGCTCAGTGCTCAGTGCTCGGGGTGCTGGGTGCTCAGTGCTCGGGGCGCTGGGTGCTCAGTGCTCGGGGTGCTGGGTGCTCAGTACTCGGGGTGCTGGGTGCTCAGTGCCCAGGGTGCTCAGTGCTCAGTACTCAGTGCTCAGGGTGCTCAGTGCTCAGTGCTCAGGGTGCTGGGTGTTCAGTACTCAGGGTGCTGGGTGCTCAGTACTCAGGGTGCTGGGTGCTCAGTGCTCAGGGTGCTGGGAGCTCAGTAGTCTGGGTGTTGGGTGCTCAGTACTCAGGGTGCTGGGTGCTCCGTGCTCAGGGTGATCGGTGCTCAGTACTCAGGGTGCTCAGTACTCAGGGTGCTGGGTGCTCAGTGCTCAGGGTGCTGGGTGCTCAGTACTCAGGGTGCTGGGTGCTCAGTGCTCGGGGTGCTGGGTGCTCAGTGCTCAGGGTGATCGGTGCTCAGTACTCAGGGTGCTGGGTGCTCAGTGCTCAGGGAGCTGGGTGCTCAGTCCTCAGGGTGCTCAGTGCTCAGGGTGCTGGGTGCTCAGTACTCATGGTGCTGGGTGCTCAGTACTCAGGGGGCTGGGTGCTCAGTGCTCAGGGTGCTGGGTGCTCAGTGCTCAGGGCGCTGGGTGCTCAGTGCTTGGGGTGCTGGGTGCTCAGTGCTCGGGGTGCTGGGTGGTCAGTGCTCAGTGCTCAAGGTGCTGGGTGCTCAGTGCTCAGTGCTCAGGGTGCTGGGTGCTCAGTACTCAGGGTGCTGGGTGCTCAGTACTCACGGTGCTGGGTGCTCAGTTCTCAGGGTGCTGGGTGATCAGTACTCTGGGTGTTGGGTGCGCAGTACTCAGGGTGCTCAGTGCTCAGTACTCGGGGTGCTGGGTGCTCAGTGCTCAGTGTGCTCAGTGCTCAGTGCTCAGGGTGCTGGGTGCTCAGTGCTCGGGGCGCTGGGTGCTCAGTGCTCGGGGTGCTGGGTGCTCAGTACTCAGGGTGCTGTGTGCTCAGTGCTCAGTACTCAGCGTGCTGGGTGCTCAGTGCTCAGAGTGTTGGGTGCTCAGTACTCAGGGTGCTGGGTGCTCAGTGCTCAGTGCTCAGGGTGCTCAGTGCTCAGGGTGCTCAGTGCTCAGGGTGCTGGGTGCTCAGGGTGCTGGGTGCTCAGTGCTCGGGGTGCTGGGTGCTCAGTTCTCAGTGCTCAGGGTGCTGGGTGCTCAGTGCTCAGTGCTCAGGGTGCTGGGTGTTCAGTACTCAGTGTGCTCGGTGCTCAGTGCTCAGGGTGCTAGGTGCTCAGTACTCAGGGTGCTGGGTGCTCAGTGCTAGGGGTGCTGGGTGCTCAGTACTCAGGGTGCTGGGTGCTCAGTACTCAGGGTGCTGGGTGCTCAGTGCTCAGGGTGCTGGGTGCTCAGTACTCAGGGTGCTCGGTGCTCAGTACTCCGGGTGCTCGGTGCTCAGTACTCAGGGTGCTGGGTGCTCAGTACTCAGGGTGCTGGGTGCTCAGTACTCAGGGTGCTGGGTGCTCAGTGCTCAGGGTGCTGGGTGCTCAGTGCTCTGGGTGCTGGGTGCTCAGTGCTCAGGGTGCTGGGTGCTCAGTGCTCAGGGTGCTGGGTGCTCAGTGATCGGGGTGATGGGTGCTGGGTGCTCAGGGTGCTGAGTGCTCAGTGCTCGGGGTGCTCGGTGCTCAGTGCTCAGGGTCCTGGGTGCTCAGTACTCAGGGTGCTAGGTGCTTAGTAATCAGGGTGCTCAGTGCTCAGTACACAGGGTGCTGGGTGCTCAGTGCTCGGGGTGCTGGGTGCTCAGTGCTCAGTACTCAGGGTGCTGGGTGTTCAGTGCTCAGGGTGCTGGGTGCTCAGTGCTCAGGGTGCTGGGTGCTCAGTGCTCGGGGAGCTCGGTGCTCAGTACTCAGGGTGCTGGGTGCTCAGTACTCAGTGTTCGGGGTACTGGGTGCTCCGTGCTCGGGGTGATCTGTTCTCAGTACTCAGGGTGCTGGGTGCTCAGTGCTCGGGGTGCTGGGTGCTCAGTACTCGGGGTGCTCAGTACTCAGGGTACTGGGTGCTCAGTAATCAGGGTGCTGTGTGCTCAGAGCTCGGGGTGCTCGGTGCTCAGTACTCGGGGTGCTGGGTGCTCAGTGCTCAGGGTGCTGGGTGCTCAGTGCTCGGGGTGCTGGGTGCTCAGTGCTGAGGGTGCTGGCTGCTCAGTGCTCAGGGTGCTGGGTGCTCAGTACTCAGGGTGCTAGGTGCTCAGTACTCAGGGTGCTCAGTGCTTAGTACTCAGCGTGCTGGGTGCTGAGTGCTCAGGGTCCTCGGTGCTCAGTACTCAGGGTGTTCAGTGCTCAGTACTCAGCGTGCTTTGTGCTCAGTGCTCAGGGTGCTGGGTGCTCAGTACTCAGGGTGCTGGGTGCTCAGTGCTCGGGGTGCTCGGTGATCAGTACTCAGGGTGCTGGGTGCTCAGTGCTCAGGGTGCTGAGTACTCAGTACTCAGGGTGCTGGGTGCTCAGTGCTCAGGGTGCTGGGTGCTCAGTGCTCAGGGTGCTGGGTGCTCAGTGCTCGGGGTGCTGGGTGCTCAGTGCTCGGGGTGCTGGGTGCTCAGTGCTCAGGGTGCTGGGTGCTCAGTACTCAGGGTGCTGGGTGCTCAGTGCTCAGTGCTCAGGGTGCTCAGTGCTCAGGGTGCTCAGTGCTCAGGGTGCTGGGTGCTCAGGGTGCTGGGTGCTCAGTGCTCGGGGTGCTGGGTGCTCAGTTCTCAGTGCTCAGGGTGCTGGGTGCTCAGTGCTCAGTGCTCAGGGTGCTGGGTGTTCAGTACTCAGGGTGCTCGGTGCTCAGTGCTCAGGGTGCTAGGTGCTCAGTACTCAGGGTGCTGGGTGCTCAGTGCTAGGGGTGCTGGGTGCTCAGTACTCAGGGTGCTGGGTGCTCAGTACTCAGGGTGCTGGGTGCTCAGTGCTCAGGGTGCTGGGTGCTCAGTACTCAGGGTGCTCGGTGCTCAGTATTCAGGGTGCTCGGTGCTCAGTACTCAGGGTGCTGGGTGCTCAGTACTCAGGGCGCTGGGTGCTCAGTACTCAGGGTGCTGGGTGCTCAGTGCTCAGGGTGCTGGGTGCTCAGTGCTCTGGGTGCTGGGTGCTCAGTGCTCAGGGTGCTGGGTGCTCAGTGCTCGGGGTGCTGGGTGCTGAGTGCTCAGGGTGCTGAGTGCTCAGTACTCAGGGTGATAGGTGCTTAGTAATCAGGGTGCTCAGTGCTCAGTACACAGGGTGCTGTGTGTTCAGTGCTCGGGGTGCTGGGTGCTCAGTGCTCAGTACTCAGGGTGCTGGGTGCTCAGTGCTCAGGGTGCTGAGTGCTCAGTACTCAGCGTGCTGGGTGCTCAGTACTCAGGGTGCTGGGTGTTCAGTGCTCAGGGTGCTGGGTGCTCAGTGCTCAGGGTGCTGGGTGCTCAGTGCTCGGGGAGCTCGGTGCTCAGTACTCAGGGTGCTGGGTGCTCAGTACTCAGTGCTCGGGGTACTGGGTGCTCCGTGCTCGGGGTGATCTGTTCTCAGTACTCAGGGTGCTGGGTGCTCAGTGCTCGGGGTGCTGGGTGCTCAGTACTCGGGGTGCTCAGTACTCAGGGTACTGGGTGCTCAGTACTCAGGGTGCTGGGTGCTCAGAGCTCGGGGTGCTCGGTGCTCAGTACTCGGGGTGCTGGGTGCTCAGTGCTCAGGGTGCTGGGTGCTCAGTGCTCGGGGTGCTGGGTGCTCAGTGCTGAGGGTGCTGGCTGCTCAGTGCTCAGGGTGCTGGGTGCTCAATACTCAGGGTGCTAGGTGCTCAGTACTCAGGGTGCTCAGTGCTTAGTACTCAGCGTGCTGGGTGCTGAGTGCTCCGGGTCCTCGGTGCTAAGTACTCAGGGTGTTCAGAGCTCAGTACTCAGCGTGCTTTGTGCTCAGTGCTCAGGGTGCTGGGTGCTCAGTACTCAGGGTGCTGGGTGCTCAGTGCTCGGGGTGCTCGGTGACCAGTACTCAGGGTGCTGGGTGCTCAGTGCTCAGGGTGCTGAGTACTCAGTACTCAGGGTGCTGGGTGCTCAGTGCTCAGGGTGCTGGGTGCTCAGTGCTCAGGGTGCTGGGTGCTCAGTGCTCGGGGTGCTGGGTGCTCAGTGCTCGGGGTGCTGGGTGCTCAGTGCTCAGGGTGCTGGGTGCTCAGTACTCAGGGTGCTGGGTGCTCATTACTCAGGGTGCTGGGTGCTCAGTGCTCAGGGTGCTGGGTGCTCAGTCCTCAGGGTGCTGGGTGCTCACTACTCAGGGTGTTCGGTGCTTGGTACTCATGGTGCTCAGTGCTCAGTACTCAGGGTGCTGGTTGCTCAGTGCTCGGGTGCTCGGTGCTCAGTACTCAGGGTGCTGGGTGCTCAGTACTCAGGGTGCTGGGTGCTCCGTACTCAGGGTGCTGGGTGCTCAGTACTCAGGGTGCTGGGTGCTCAGTACTCAGGGTGCTGGGTGCTCAGTGCTCAGGGTGCTGGGTGCTCAGTACTCAGGGTGCTGGGTGCTCAGTACTCAGGGTGCTCGGTGCTCAGTACTCAGGGTGCTGGGTGCTCAGTGCTCAGGGTGCTTTGTACTCAGTACTCAGGGTTCTGGGTGCTCAGTACTCAGGGTGCTGGGTGCTCAGTGCTCAGGGTGCTGGGTGCTCAGTGCTCAGGGTGCTGTGTGCTCAGTACTCAGGGTGCTGGGTGCTCAGTGCTCAGGGTGATCAGTGCTCACTACTCAGGGTGCTCAGTACTCAGGGTGCTGTGTGCTCAGTGCTCAGGGTGCTGGGTGCTCAGTACTCAGGGTGCTCAGTGCTCAGGGTGCTGGGTGCTCAGGGTGCTGGGTGCTCAGTGCTCGGGGTGCTGGGTGCTCAGTGCTCAGTGCTCAGGGTGCTGTTTGCTCAGTGCTCAGGGTGCTGTGTGCTCAGTGCTCAGTACTCAGCGTGCTGGGTGCTCATTGCTCAGAGTGTTGGGTGCTCAGTACTCAGGGTGCTGGGTGCTCAGTGCTCAGTGCTCAGGGTGCTCAGTGCTCAGGGTGCTCAGTGCTCAGGGTGCTGGGTGCTCAGGGTGCTGGGTGCTCAGTGCTCGGGGTGCTGGGTGCTCAGTGCTCAGTGCTCAGGGTGCTGGGTGCTCAGTGCTCAGGGTGCTGGGTGTTCAGTACTCAGGGTGCTCGGTGCTCAGTGCTCAGGGTGCTAGGTGCTCAGTACTCAGGGTGCTGGGTGCTCAGTGCTCGGGGTGCTGGGTGCTCAGTGCTCAGGGTGATCAGTGCTCAGTACTCAGGGTGCTGGGTGCTCAGTGCTCAGGGTGCTGGTTGCTCAGTACTCAGGGTGCTGGGTGCTCAGTACTCAGGGTGCTCCGTGCTCAGTACTCAGGGTGCTGGGTGCTCAGTGCTCAGGGTGCTTTGTACTCAGTACTCAGGGTTCTGGGTGCTCAGTACTCAGGGTGCTGGGTGCTCAATGCTCAGGGTGCTGGGTGCTCAGTGCTCAGGGTGCTGGGTGCTCAGTACTCAGGGTGCTGGGTGCTCAGTGCTCAGGGTGATCGGTGCTCAGTACTCAGGGTGCTCAGTACTCAGGGTGCTGGGTGCTCAGTACTCAGGGTGCTGGGTGCTCAGTGCTCAGGGTGCTGGGTGCTCAGTGCTCTGGGTGCTTGGTGCTCAGTGCTCAGGGTGCTGGGTGCTCAGTGCTCAGGGTGCTGGGTGCTCAGTGCTCAGGGTGCTGGGTGCTCAGTGCTCAGGTTGCTGGGTGCTCAGTGCTCGGGGAGCTCGGTGCTCAGTACTCAGGGTGCTGGTGCTCAGTACTCAGTGCTCGGGGTCCTGGGTGCTCCGTGCTCGGGGTGCTGGGTGCTCAGTACTCAGGGTGCTGGGTGCTCATTCTCGGGGTGCTGGGTGCTCAGTGCTCGGTGTGCTGGGTGCTCAGTGCTCAGGATGCTGGGGGCTCAGTACTCAGGGTGCTGGGTGCTCAGTACTCAGGGTGCTCGGTTCTCAGTACTCAGGGTGCTGGGTGCTCATTCTCGGGGTGCTGGGTGCTCAGTGCTCGGGTTGCTGGGTGCTCAGTACTCAGGGTGCTGGGGGCTCAGTACTCAGGGTGCTGGGTGCTCAGTACACAGGGTGATCTGTTCTCAGTACTCAGGGTGCTGGGTGCTCAGTGCTCGGGGTGCTGGGTGCTCAGTACTCGGGGTGCTCAGTACTCAGGGTACTGGGTGCTCAGTACTCAGGGTGCTGGGTGCTCAGTGCTCGGGGTGCTCGGTGCTCAGTACTCGGGGTGCTGGGTGCTCAGTACTCGGGGTGCTGGGTGCTCAGTGCTCAGGGTGCTGGGTGCTCAGTGCTCGGGGTGCTGGGTGCTCAGTGCTGAGGGTGCTGGCTGCTCAGTGCTCAGGGTGCTGGGTGCTCAGTACTCAGGGTGCTAGGTGCTCAGTACTCAGGGTGCTCAGTGCTCAGTACTCAGCGTGCTGGGTGCTCAGTGCTCAGAGTCCTCGGTGCTCAGTACTCAGGGTGCTCAGTGCTCAGTACTCAGCGTGCTTTGTGCTCAGTGCTCAGGGTGCTGGGTGCTCAGTACTCAGGGTGCTGGGTGCTCAGTACTCAGGGTGCTGGGTGCTCAGTACTCAGGGTGCTGGGTGCTCAGTGCTCGGGGTGCTCGGTGATCAGTACTCAGGGTGCTGGGTGCTCAGTGCTCAGGGTGCTGAGTACTCAGTACTCAGGGTGCTGGGTGCTCAGTGCTCAGGGTGCTGGGTGCTCAGTGCTCAGGGTGCTGGGTGGTCAGTGCTCAGTGCTCAAGGTGCTGGGTGCTCAGTGCTCAGTGCTCAGGGTGCTGGGTGCTCAGTACTCAGGGTGCTGGGTGCTCAGTATTCAGGGTGCTGGGTGCTCAGTTCTCAGGGTGCTGGGTGATCAGTACTCTGGGTGTTGGGTGCGCAGTACTCAGGGTGCTCAGTGCTCAGTACTCGGGGTGCTGGGTGCTCAGTGCTCAGTGTGCTCAGTGCTCAGTGCTCAGGGTGCTGGGTGCTCAGTGCTCGGGGCGCTGGGTGCTCAGTGCTCGGGGTGCTGGGTGCTCAGTACTCAGGGTGCTGTGTGCTCAGTGCTCAGTACTCAGCGTGCTGGGTGCTCAGTGCTCAGAGTGTTGGGTGCTCAGTACTCAGGGTGCTGGGTGCTCAGTGCTCAGTGCTCAGGGTGCTCAGTGCTCAGGGTGCTCAGTACTCAGGGTGCTGGGTGCTCAGGGTGCTGGGTGCTCAGTGCTCGGGGTGCTGGGTGCTCAGTTCTCAGTGCTCAGGGTGCTGGGTGCTCAGTGCTCAGTGCTCAGGGTGCTGGGTGTTCAGTACTCAGGGTGCTCGGTGCTCAGTGCTCAGGGTGCTAGGTGCTCAGTGCTCAGGGTGCTGAGTACTCAGTGCACAGGGTGCTGGGTGCTCAGTGCTCAGGGTGCTGGGTGCTCAGTGCTCAGGGTGCTGGGTGCTCAGTGCTCGGGGTGCTGGGTGCTCAGTGCTCGGGGTGCTGGGTGCTCAGTGCTCGGGGTGCTGGGTGCTCAGTACTCAGGGTGCTGGGTGCTCATTACTCAGGGTGCTGGGTGCTCAGTGCTCAGGGTGCTGGGTGCTCAGTCCTCAGGGTGCTGGGTGCTCACTACTCAGGGTGTTCGGTGCTTAGTACTCAGGGTGCTCGGTGCTCAGTACTCAGGGTGCTCGGTGCTCAGTACTCAGGGTGCTGGGTGCTCAGTACTCAGGGTGCTGGGTGCTCCGTACTCAGGGTGCTGGGTGCTCAGTACTCAGGGTGCTGGGTGCTCAGTACTCAGGGTGCTGGGTGCTCAGTGCTCAGGGTGCTGGGTGCTCAGTACTCAGGGTGCTGGGTGCTCAGTACTCAGGGTGCTCGGTGCTCAGTACTCAGGGTGCTGGGTGCTCAGTGCTCAGGGTGCTTTGTACTCAGTACTCAGGGTTCTGGGTGCTCAGTACTCAGGGTGCTGGGTGCTCAGTGCTCAGGGTGCTGGGTGCTCAGTGCTCAGGGTGCTGTGTGCTCAGTACTCAGGGTGCTGGGTGCTCAGTGCTCAGGGTGATCAGTGCTCACTACTCAGGGTGCTCAGTACTCAGGGTGCTGTGTGCTCGGTACTCAGGGTGCTCAGTGCTCAGGGTGCTGGGTGCTCAGGGTGCTGGGTGCTCAGTGCTCGGTGTGCTGGGTGCTCAGTGCTCAGTGCTCAGGGTGCTGGGTGCTCAGTGCTCAGGGTGCTGTGTGCTCAGTGCTCAGTACTCAGCGTGCTGGGTGCTCATTGCTCAGAGTGTTGGGTGCTCAGTGCTCAGGGTGCTCAGTGCTCAGGGTGCTCAGTGCTCAGGGTGCTGGGTGCTCAGGGTGCTGGGTGCTCAGTGCTCGGGGTGCTGGGTGCTCAGTGCTCAGTGCTCAGGGTGCTGGGTGCTCAGTGCTCAGTGCTCAGGGTGCTGGGTGTTCAGTACTCAGGGTGCTCGGTGCTCAGTGCTCAGGGTGCTAGGTGCTCAGTACTCAGGGTGCTGGGTGCTCAGTGCTCGGGGTGCTGGGTGCTCAGTGCTCAGGGTGATCAGTGCTCAGTACTCAGGGTGCTGGGTGCTCAGTGCTCAGGGTGCTGGTTGCTCAGTACTCAGGGTGCTGGGTGCTCAGTACTCAGGGTGCTCCGTGCTCAGTACTCAGGGTGCTGGGTGCTCAGTGCTCAGGGTGCTTTGTACTCAGTACTCAGGGTTCTGGGTGCTCAGTACTCAGGGTGCTGGGTGCTCAATGCTCAGGGTGCTGGGTGCTCAGTGCTCAGGGTGCTGGGTGCTCAGTACTCAGGGTGCTGGGTGCTCAGTGCTCAGGGTGATCGGTGCTCAGTACTCAGGGTGCTCAGTACTCAGGGTGCTGGGTGCTCAGTACTCAGGGTGCTGGGTGCTCAGTGCTCAGGGTGCTGGATGCTCAGTGCTCTGGGTGCTGGGTGCTCAGTGCTCAGGGTGCTGGGTGCTCAGTGCTCAGGGTGCTGGTTGCTCAGTGCTCAGGGTGCTGGGTGCTCAGTGCTCAGGGTGCTGGGTGCTCAGTGCTCGGGGAGCTCAATGCTCAGTACTCAGGGTGCTGGTGCTCAGTACTCAGTGCTCGGGGTCCTGGGTGCTCCGTGCTCGGGGTGCTGGGTGCTCAGTACTCAGGGTGCTGGGTGCTCATTCTCGGGGTGCTGGGTGCTCAGTGCTCGGTGTGCTGGGTGCTCAGTGCTCAGGGTGCTGGGGGCTCAGTACTCAGGGTGCTGGTGCTCAGTACTCAGGGTGCTCGGTTCTCAGTACTCAGGGTGCTGGGTGCTCATTTCTCGGGGTGCTGGGTGCTCAGTGCTCGGGTTGCTGGGTGCTCAGTACTCAGGGTGCTGGGGGCTCAGTACTCAGGTGCTGGGTGCTCAGTACACAGGGTGATCTGTTCTCAGTACTCAGGGTGCTGGGTGCTCAGTGCTCGGGGTGCTGGGTGCTCAGTACTCGGGGTGCTCAGTACTCAGGGTACTGGGTGCTCAGTACTCAGGGTGCTGGGTGCTCAGTGCTCGGGGTGCTCGGTGCTCAGTACTCGGGGTGCTGGGTGCTCAGTACTCGGGGTGCTGGGTGCTCAGTGCTCAGGGTGCTGGGTGCTCAGTGCTCGGGGTGCTGGGTGCTCAGTGCTGAGGGTGCTGGCTGCTCAGTGCTCAGGGTGCTGGGTGCTCAGTACTCAGGGTGCTAGGTGCTCAGTACTCAGGGTGCTCAGTGCTCAGTACTCAGCGTGCTGGGTGCTCAGTGCTCAGAGTCCTCGGTGCTCAGTACTCAGGGTGCTCAGTGCTCAGTAGCTCAGCGTGCTTTGTGCTCAGTGCTCAGGGTGCTGGGTGCTCAGTACTCAGGGTGCTGGGTGCTCAGTACTCAGGGTGCTGGGTGCTCAGTACTCAGGGTGCTGGGTGCTCAGTGCTCGGGGTGCTCGGTGATCAGTACTCAGGGTGCTGGTTGCTAAGTGCTCAGGGTGCTGAGTACTCAGTACTCAGGGTGCTGGGTGCTCAGTGCTCAGGGTGCTGGGTGCTCAGTGCTCAGGGTGCTGGATGGTCAGTGCTCAGTGCTCAAGGTGCTGGGTGCTCAGTGCTCAGTGCTCAGGGTGCTGGGTGCTCAGTACTCAGGGTGCTGGGTGCTCAGTACTCAGGGTGCTGGGTGCTCAGTTCTCAGGGTGCTGGGTGATCAGTACTCTGGGTGTTGGGTGCGCAGTACTCAGGGTGCTCAGTGCTCAGTACTCGGGGTGCTGGGTGCTCAGTGCTCAGGGTGCTGGGTGCTCAGTGCTCGGGGTGCTGGGTGCTCAGTGCTGAGGGTGCTGGCTGCTCAGTGCTCAGGGTGCTGGGTGCTCAGTACTCAGGGTGCTAGGTGCTCAGTACTCAGGGTGCTCAGTGCTCAGTACTCAGCGTGCTGGGTGCTCAGTGCTCAGAGTCCTCGGTGCTCAGTACTCAGGGTGCTCAGTGCTCAGTACTCAGCGTGCTTTGTGCTCAGTGCTCAGGGTGCTGGGTGCTCAGTACTCAGGGTGCTGGGTGCTCAGTACTCAGGGTGCTGGGTGTTCAGTACTCAGGGTGCTGGGTGCTCAGTGCTCGGGGTGCTCGGTGCTCAGTGCTCAGGGTGCTGGGTGCTCAGTGCTCAGGGTGCTGGGTGCTCAGTGCTCAGGGTGCTGGGTGCTCAGTGCTCAGGTTGCTGGGTGCTCAGTGCTCGGGGAGCTCGGTGCTCAGTACTCAGGGTGCTGGTGCTCAGTACTAAGTGCTCGGGGTCCTGGGTGCTCCGTGCTCGGGGTGCTGGGTGCTCAGTACTCAGGGTGCTGGGTGCTCATTCTCGGGGTGCTGGGTGCTCAGTGCTCGGTGTGCTGGGTGCTCAGTGCTCAGGATGCTGGGGGCTCAGTACTCAGGGTGCTGGGTGCTCAGTACTCAGGGTGCTCGGTTCTCAGTACTCAGGGTGCTGGGTGCTCATTCTCGGGGTGCTGGGTGCTCAGTGCTCGGGTTGCTGGGTGCTCAGTACTCAGGGTGCTGGGGGCTCAGTACTCAGGGTGCTGGGTGCTCAGTACACAGGGTGATCTGTTCTCAGTACTCAGGGTGCTGGGTGCTCAGTGCTCGGGGTGCTGGGTGCTCAGTACTCGGGGTGCTCAGTACTCAGGGTACTGGGTGCTCAGTACTCAGGGTGCTGGGTGCTCAGTGCTCGGGGTGCTCGGTGCTCAGTACTCGGGGTGCT
>NW_024543579.1:0-75545 GCF_018167655.1 Microtus oregoni
AGCACCCTGAGTACTGACCACCCAGCACTCTGAGCACTGAGCACCCAGCACCCCGAGCACTAAGCACCCAGCACCCCGAGCACTGAGCACCCAGCACCCCGAGCACTGAGCACCCAGCACTCTGAGTACTGAGCACTGAGCCCCCTGAGCACTGAGCACAAAGCACCCTGAGTACTGTGCACCGAGCACCCTGAGTACTGAGCACCCAGCACTCTGAGCACTGAGCACCCAGCACCCCGAGCACTGAGCACCCAGCACCCCGAGCACTGAGCACCAGCACCCCGAGCACTGAGCACCCAGCACTCCCTGAGTACTGAGCACTGAGCACCCTGAGTACTGATCACCGAGCACCCTGAGTACTGAGCACCCAGCAACCCGAGCACTGAGCACCAAGCACTCTGAGTACTGAGCACCCAGCACCATGAGCACTGAGCCCCCAGCACAACGAGTACTGAGCACCCAGCACCCTGATTACTGAGCACCAAGCACCCCGAGCACTGAGCACCGAGCACCCCGAGCACTGAACACCCAGCACCCCGAGCACTGAGCACCCTGCACCCTGAGTACTGAGTACCCAGCACCCTGAGTACTGATCACCCAGCGTACTGAGCACCGAGCACCCCGAGCACTGAGCACCTAGCACCCTGAGTACTGAGCACCCAGCACCCTGAGCACTGAGCACCCAGCACCCTGAGTACTGAGCACCGAGAACCCTGTGTACTGAGCACCCAGCGCCTGAGTACTGAGCACCCAGCACCCTGAGTACTGAGCACCCAGCGTACTGAGCACCGCGCAGCCAGCACCCTGAGTACTGAGCACCCAGCACCCTGAGCACTGAGCACCCAGCACCCTGAGCACTGAGCACCCAGCACCCTGAGTACTGAGCACCGATCACCTTGAGCACTGAGCTCCCAGCCCCCTGAGTACTGAGCACCCAGCACCCTGAGCACTGAGCACCCAGCACCCTGAGTACTGAGCACCCAGCACCCTGAGCACTGAGCACCCAGCACCCTGAGTACTGAGCACCCAGCACCCTGAGCACTGAGCACCCAGCACCCTGAGTACTGAGCACCCATCATCCCGAGCACTGAGCACCCACCACCCCCTGAGAATGAGCACCCAGCACCCCGAGTACTGAGCACCGAGCAATCCGAGCACTGAGCACCTAGCACCCTGAGTACTGAGCACCCAGCACCCTGAGCACTGAGCACCCAGCACCCTGAGCACTGAGCACCCAGGACCCCGAGCACTGAGGACCTAGCACCCTGAGCACTGAGCACCCAGCACCCTGAGTACTGAGCAACGAGCACCCTGAGTTCTGAGCACCCAGCACCCTGAGTACTGAGCACCCAGCACACTGAGTACTGAGCACCCAGCACCCTGAGCACTGATCACCCAGCACCCTGAGTACTGAGCACTGAGCACCCATCACCCCGAGCACTGAGCACCCAGCACCCTGAGAATGAGCACCCAGCACCCCGAGGACTGAGCACCGAGCACCCTGAGCACTGAGTACCCAGCACCCTGAGTACTGAGCACCCAGCACCCTGAGCACTGAGCACCCAGCTCACTGAGTACTGAGCACCCAGCACCCTGAGCACTGAGCACCCAGCACCCTGAGTACTGAGCATCCAGCACCCTGAGCACTGAGCACCCAGCACCCTGAGTACTGAGCACTGAGCACCCAGCACCCCGAGCACTGAGCACCCAGCACCCTGTTTACTGAGCACTGAGTACCCAGCACCCAGAGCACTGAGCACCCAGCACCCTGAGAACTGACCACCCTGAGTACTGAGAACCCAGCACCCTGAGCACTGAGCACCCAGCACCCCGAGCACTGAGCACCCAGTACCCAGAGCACTGAGCACTGAGCACCCTGAGTACTGAGCACTGAGCACCCCGAGCACTGAGCACCGAGCACCCTGAGCACTGAGCACCCTGAGGACTGAGCACCCAGCACCCTGAGCAGTGAGCACCCAGCACCCTGAGCACTGAGCACCCTGAGTACTGAGCACCGATCACCTGAGCACTGAGCACCCAGCACCCCGAGCACTGAGCACCCAGCACCCTGAGCACTGAGCACCCAGCAGCCTGAGCACTGAGTACCAGCACCCTGAGTACTGAGCACCGATCACCCTGAGCACTGAGCTCCCAGCACCCTGAGTACTGAGCACCCATCACAGCGAGCACTGAGCACCCAGCAACCTGAGAATGAGCACCCAGCACCCCGAGTACTGAGCACCGAGCACCCTGAGCACTGAGTACCCAGCACCCTGAGTACTGAGCACCCAGCACCCTGAGCACGGAGCACCCAGCACACTGAGTACTGAGCACCCAGCACCCTGAGCACTGAGCACCCAGCACCCTGAGTACTGAGCACCCAGCACCCCGAGCACTGAGCACCCAGCACCCTGTTTACTGAGCACTGAGTACCCAGCACCCAGAGCACTAAGCACCCAGCACCCTGAGAACTGAGCACCCTGAGTACTGAGAACCCACCACCCTGAGCACTGAGCACCCAGCACCCCGAGCACTGAGCACCCAGCACCCAGAGCACTGAGCTCTGAGCATCCTGAGTACTGAGCACCGAGCACCCCGAGCACTGACCACCCAGCACCCTGAGCACTGAGCACCCTGAGGACTGAGCACCCAGCACCCTGAGCACTGAGCACCCAGCACCCTGAGCACTGAGCACCCTGAGGACTGAGCACCCAGCACCCTGAGCACTGAGCACCCAGGACCCTGAGTACTGAGCACCGATCACCTGAGCACTGAGCACCCAGCACCCCGAGCACTGAGCACCCAGCACCCTGAGCACTGAGCACCGAGGACCCTGAGCACGGAGCACTGAGCACCCTGAGCACTGAGCACCCTGCACCCTGAGTACTGAGCACCCAGCACCCTGAGCACTGAGGACCGAGCACACTGAGTACTAAGCACCCTGCACCCTGAGTACTGAGCACCCAGCACCCTGAGCTCTGAGCACCCAGCACGCTGAGTACTGAGCACTGAGCACCCTGAGTACTGAGCACCGAGCACCCTGAGCACTGAGCACCCAGCACTCTGACTACTGAGCACTGAGCACCCTGAGCACTGAGCACCCAGCACCCTGAGTACTGAGCACCGATCACCCTGAGTACTGAGCACCCAGCACTCTGAGAACTGAGCACCCAGCACCCTGAGCACTGAGCACCCAGCACCCCGAGCACTGAGCACCGAGCACCCTGAGTACTAAGCACCCAGCACCCTGAGTACTCAGCACCCAGCACCCTGAGCACTGAGCACCCAGTACCCCGAGCACTGAGCATCGAGCACCCTGAGTACTAAGCACCCAGAACCCTGAGTACTGAGCACCCAGCACCCTGAGTACTGAGCACCCAGCACCCTGAGTACTGAGCACCCAGCGTACTGAGCACCGAGCACCCCGAGCACTGAGCACCTAGCACCCTGAGTACTGAGCACCCAGCACCCTGAGCACTGAGCACCCAGCACCCTGAGTACTGAGCACCGAGCACCCTGAGTACTGAGCACCCAGCACCCTGAGTACTGAGCACCCAGCACGCTGAGTACTGAGCACCCAGCGTACTGAGCGCCGAGCACCCAGCACCCTGAGTACTGAGCACCCAGCACCCTGAGCACTGAGCACCCAGCACCCTGAGTACTGAGTACTGAGGACCCCGAGTACTGATCAAAGAGCACCCCGAGCTCTGAGCACCCAGCACCCCGAGCACCGAGCACCCTGAGTACTGAGCACCCAGCACCCTGAGCGCTGAGCACCCAGCACCCTGAGTACTGAGCACCGAGCACCCCGAGCACTGAGCACCCAGCACCCTGAGCACGGAGCACCCTGATTACTGAGCACTGAGCACCCTGAGTACTGACCACCCAGCACCCTGAGTACTGAGCACCCAGCACCCCGAGCAATGATCACCCTGAGTACTGAGCACCCAGCACCTTGAGCACCGAGCACCGAGCACCCCGAGTACTGAGCACCCAGCATCCTGAGTACTAAGCACCGAGCACCCTGAGTACTGAGCACCCAGCACCCTGAGCACTGAACACACAGCACCCTGAGTACTGAGCACCCGGAGCACTGAGCACCCAGCACCCTGAGTACTGAGCACCGAGCACCCCGAGAACTGAGCACCCAGCACCCCGAGCACTCAGCACCCAGCACCCCGAGCACTGAGCACCCAGCACCCTGAGTACTGAGCACCCAGCACCCTGAGTACTGAGCAACCAACACCCCGAGCACTGAGCACCCAGCACCCTGAGCACTGAGCACCCAGCACCCTGAGCACTGAGCACCCAGCACCCCGAGCACTGAGCACCCAGCACCCTGAGTACTGAGCACTGAGCACCCAGCACCCCGAGCACTGAGACCCCAGCACCTTGAGTACTGAGCACTGAGCACCTAGCACCCCAAGCACTGAGCACCCAGCACCCTGAGCCCTGAGCACACATCACCCGAGTACTGAGCACCCAGCACCCAGAGTACTGAGCACCCAGCATCCTGAGTACTGAGCACCCAGCACCCCGAGTACTGAGCAACCAGCACCCTGAGTACTGAGCACCCAGCACCCTGAGCACTGAGCACCCAGCACCCCGAGCACTGAGGACCTAGCACCCTGAGCACTGAGCACCCAGCACCCTGAGTACTGAGCACCGAGCACCCTGAGTACTGAGCACCCAGCACCCTGAGTACTGAGCACCCAGCACACTGAGTACTGAGCACCCAGCACCCTGAGCACTGATCACCCAGCACCCTGAGTACTGAGCACTGAGTACCCAGCACCCCGAGCACTGAGCACCCAGCACCCTGAGTACTGAGCACCGAGTACCCTGAGTACTGAGCACACAGCACCCCGAGCACTGAGCACCCAGCACCCTGAGTACTGAGCACTGAGCACCCAGCACCCCGAGCACTGAGCACACAGCACCCTGTGTACTGAGCACTGAGTACCCAGTACCCTAAGCACTGAGACCCAGCACCCTGAGCACTGAGCACCCAGCACCCCGAGAACTGAGCACCCAGCACCCCGAGCACTGTGCACCCAGCACCCTGAGCACTGAGCACCCAGCACCCTGAGTACTGAGCACCCAGCACCCTGAGCACTGAGCACCCAGCACCCTGAGCACTGAGCACCCAGCACCCTGAGTACTGAGCACCCAGCACCCTGAGTACTGAACACCCAGCACACCGAGCACTGAGCACCCAGCACCCTGAGCACTGAGCACCGAGCACCCTGAGTACTGAGCACCCAGCACCCTGAGTACTGAGCACCCAGCACCCTGAGCACTGAGCACCCAGCACCCTGAGCACTGAGCACCCAGCACCCTGATTACTGAGGACCCAGCACCCTGAGTACTGAACACCCAGCACCCTGAGCACTGAGCACTGAGCACCCAGCACCCTGAGCACTGAGCACTGAGCACCCAGCATCCTGAGCACTGAGCACCCATCACCCCGAGCACTGAGCACCCAGCACCCTGAGCACCCAGCACCCTGAGCACTGAGCACCCTGAGCACTGAGCACTGAGCACCCAGCACCCTGATTACTGAGCACCCAACACTCTGAGCACTGAGCACCCAGCACGGTGAGTACTGAGCACTGAGCACCCAGCACCCTGAGTACTGAGCACCCAGCACCCCGAGGACTGAGCACCCAGCACCCTGTGTACTGAGCACCGAGCACCCCGAGCACTGAGCACCCAGCACCCTGAGTACTGAGCACCCAGCACCCCGAGAATGAGCACCCAGCACGCCGAGCACTGAGCACCCAGCACCCTGAGCACTGAGCACCCAGCACCCTGAGTACTGAGCACCCAGCACCCCAAGCACTGAGCACCCAGCACCCTGAGTACTGAGCACCCTGAGTACTGAGCTCCCAGCACCCTGAGTACTGAGCACCCTGCACCCCGAGCACTGAGCTCCCTGAGTACTGAGCACCCAGCACCCTGAGTACTGAGCACCCAGCACCCTGAGTACTGAGGACTGAGCACAAAGAGAACTGAGCACCCAGCACCCCGAGGACTGACCACCCAGCACCCTGAGTACTGAGCACCGAGCACCCCGAGCACTGAGCACCCAGCACCCTGAGCACTGAGCACCCAGCACCCCGAGCACTGAGCACCCAGTAACCTGAGCACTGAGCACCCAGCACCCCGAGCACTGAGCACCCAGCACCCTGAGCACCCAGCAGCCTGAGCACTGAGCACACTGAGCACTGAGCACTGAGCACAGAGCACCCTGAGTACTGAGCACCCAACACTCTGAGCACTGAGCACCCAGCACCCTGAGTACTGAGCACCGAGCACCCTGAGTACTGAGCACCCAGCACCCTGAGTACTGAGCACCCAGCACCCTGAGTACTGAGCACCCAGCGTACTGAGCACCGAGCACCCAGCACCCTGAGTACTGAGCACTGAGCACCCAGAGAACTGAGCACCCAGCACCCAGAGGACTGAGCACCCAGCACCCTGTGCACTGAGCACTGAGCATCCAGCACCCCGAGCACTGAGCACCCTGAGCTCTTAGCACCCTGAGTACTGAGCACCCAGAACCCTGAGTACTGAGCACCCAGCACCCTGAGCACTGAGCACCCAGCACCCTGAGTACTGAGCACCGAGCACCCCGAGCACTGAGCACCCAGCACCCTGAGTACTGAGCCCCGAGCTCCCCGAGCACTGAGCACCCTGAGTACTGAGCACCCAGCACCCTGAGTACTGAGCACCGAGCACCCCGAGCACTGAGCACCCAGCACCCCGAGCACTGAGCACCCAGCACCCTGAGTACTGAGCACCCAGCACCCTGAGAATGAGCACCGTGAGCACTGAGTACCCAGCACCGTGAGTACTGAGCACCGAGCACCCTGAGCACTGAGCACCCAGCACCCTGAGTACTGAGCACCCAGCACCCTGAGTACTGAGCACCCAGCACCCCGAGCACTGAGCACCGAACACCCTGAGTACTGAGCACCCAGCACCCTGAGCACTGAGCACCCAGCACAACGAGTACTGAGCACAAAGCACCCTGATTACTGAGCACCAAGCACCCCGAGCACTGAGCACCGAGCACCCCAAGCACTGAGCACCCAGCACCCCGAGCACTGAGCACCCAGCACCCTGAGTACTAAGCACCCAGCACCCTGAGTACTGAGCACCCAGCACCCTGAGTACTGAGCACCCAGCACCCTGAGTACTGAGCACCCAGCGTACTGAGCACCGAGCACCCCGAGCACTGAGCACCTAGCACCCTGAGTACTGAGCACCGAGCACCCTGAGCACTGAGCACCCAGCACCCTGAGTACTGAGCACCGAGCACCCTGAGTACTGAGCACCCAGCACCCTGAGTACTGAGCACCCAGCACCCTGAGTACTGAGCACCCAGCGTACTGAGCACCGAGCACCCAGCACCCTGAGTACTGAGCACCCAGCACCCTGAGCACTGAGCACCCAGCACCCTGAGCACTGAGCACCCAGCACCCTGAGTACTGAGCACCCAGCACCCTGAGCACTGAGCACCCAGCACCCTGAGTACTGAGCACCCAGCACCCTGAGCACTGAGCACCCAGCACCCTAAGTACTGAGCACCCAGCACCCTGAGCACTGAGCAACCAGCACCCTGAGTACTGAGCACCCATCACAGCGAGCACTGAGCACCCAGCACCCTGAGAATGAGCACCCAGCACCCCGAGTACTGAGCACCGAGCACCCTGAGCACTGAGTACCCAGCACCCTGAGTACTGAGCACCCAGCACCCTGAGCACTGAGCACCCAGCACACTGAGTACTGAGCACCCAGCACCCTGAGCACTGAGCACCCAGCACCCTGAGTACTGAGCATCCAGCACCCCGAGCACTGAGCACCCAGCACCCTGAGCACTGAGCACCCTGAGGACTGAGCACCCAGCACCCTGAGCACTGAGCACCCAGCACCCTGAGCACTGAGCACCCTGAGGACTGAGCACCCAGCACCCTGAGCACTGAGCACCCAGCACCCTGAGTACTGAGCAGCGATCACCTGAGCACTGAGCACCCAGCACCCCGAGCACTGAGCACCCAGCACCCTGAGCACTGAGCACCGAGCACCCTGAGTACTGAGCACTGAGCACCCTGAGCACTGAGCACCCTGCACCCTGAGTACTGAGCACCCAGCACCCTGAGCACTGAGGACCGAGCACACTGAGTACTAAGCACCCTGCACCCTGAGTACTGAGCACCCAGCAACCTGAGCACTGAGCACCCAGCACGCTGAGTACTGAGCACTGAGCACCCTGAGTACTGAGCACCGAGCACCCTGAGCACTGAGCACCCAGCACCCTGAGTACTGAGCACTGAGCACCCTGAGCACTGAGCACCCAGCACCCTGAGTACTGAGCACGGATCACCCTGAGTACTGAGCACCCAGCACCCCGAGCACTGAGCACCCAGCACCCCGAGCACTGAGCACCCAGCAAGCCGAGCACTGAGCACCCAGCACCCTGAGCACTGAGCACCGAGCACCCTGAGCACTGAGCACCGAGCACCCTGAGTACTGAGCACTGAGCACCCTGAGCACTGAGCACCCTGCACCCTGAGTACTGAGCACCCAGCACCCTGAGCACTGAGCACCCAGCACGCTGAGTACTGAGCACTGAGCACCCTGAGTACTGAGCGCCGAGCACCCTGAGCACTGAGCACCCAGCACTCTGAGTACTGAGCACTGAGCACCCTGAGCACTGAGCACAAAGCACCCTGAGTACTGAGAACTGAGCACCCTGAGTACTGACCACCCAGCACTCTGAGCACTGAGCACCCAGCACCCCGAGCACTAAGCACCCAGCACCCCGAGCACTGAGCACCCAGCACCCCGAGCACTGAGCACCCAGCACTCTGAGTACTGAGCACTGAGCCCCCTGAGTACTGAGCACAAAGCACCCTGAGTACTGAGAACTGAGCACCCTGAGTACTGAGCACCCAGCACTCTGAGCACTGAGCACCCAGCACCCCGAGCACTGAGCACCCAGCACCCCGAGCACTGAGCACCCAGCACCCCGAGCACTGAGCACCCAGCACCCTGAGTACTGAGCACTGAGCACCCTGAGTACTGATCACCGAGCACCCTGAGTACTGAGCACCCAGCAACCCGAGCACTGAGCACCAAGCACTCTGAGTACTGAGCACCCAGCACCATGAGCACTGAGCACCCAGCACAACGAGTACTGAGCACCCAGCACCCTGATTACTGAACACCCAGCACCCCGAGCACTGAGCACCCTGCACCCTGAGTACTGAGTACCCAGCACCCTGAGTACTGATCACCCAGCGTACTGAGCACCGAGCACCCCGAGCACTGAGCACCTAGCACCCTGATTACTGAGCACCCAGCACCCTGAGCACTGAGCACCCAGCACCCTGAGTACTGAGCACCGAGCACCCTGTGTACTGAGCACCCAGCGCCTGAGTACTGAGCACCCAGCACCCTGAGTACTGAGCACCCAGCGTACTGAGCACCGCGCAGCCAGCACCCTGAGTACTGAGCACCCAGCACCCTGAGCACTGAGCACCCAGCACCCTGAGCACTGAGCACCCAGCACCCTGAGTACTGAGCACCGATCACCTTGAGCACTGAGCTCCCAGCCCCCTGAGTACTGAGCACCCAGCACCCTGAGCACTGAGCACCCAGCACCCTGAGTACTGAGCACCCAGCACCCTGAGCACTGAGCACCCAGCACCCTGAGTACTGAGCACCCAGCACCCTGAGCACTGAGCACCCAGCACCCTGAGTACTGAGCACCCATCATCCCGAGCACTGAGCACCCACCACCCTGAGAATGAGCACCCAGCACCCCGAGTACTGAGCACCGAGCAATCTGAGCACTGAGCACCTAGCACCCTGAGTACTGAGCACCCAGCACCCTGAGCACTGAGCACCCAGCACCCTGAGCACTGAGCACCCAGGACCCCGAGCACTGAGGACCTAGCACCCTGAGCACTGAGCACCCAGCACCCTGAGTACTGAACAACGAGCACCCTGAGTTCTGAGCACCCAGCACCCTGAGTACTGAGCACCCAGCACACTGAGTACTGAGCACCCAGCACCCTGAGCACTGATCACCCAGCACCCTGAGTACTGAGCACTGAGCACCCATCACCCCGAGCACTGAGCACCCAGCACCCTGAGTACTGAGCACTGAGCACCCAGCACCCCGAGCACTGAGCACCCAGCACCCTGAGAACTGACCACCCTGAGTACTGAGAACCCAGCACCCTGAGCACTGAGCACCCAGCACCCCGAGCACTGAGCACCCAGTACCCAGAGCACTGAGCACTGAGCACCCTGAGTACTGAGCACTGAGCACCCCGAGCACTGAGTACCGAGCACCCTGAGCACTGAGCACCCTGAGGACTGAGCACCCAGCACCCTGAGCACTGAGCACCCAGCACCCTGAGCACTGAGCACCCTGAGTACTGAGCACCGATCACCTGAGCACTGAGCACCCAGCACCCCGAGCACTGAGCACCCAGCACCCTGAGCACTGAGCACCCAGCAGCCTGAGCACTGAGCACCCAGCACCCTGAGCACTGAGTACCCAGCACCCTGAGTACTGAGCACCGATCACCCTGAGCACTGAGCTCCCAGCCCCCTCAGTACTGAGCACCCAGCACCCTGAGCACTGAGCACCCATCACCCTGAGTACTGAGCACCCAGCACCCTGAGCACTGAGCACCCAGCAACCTGAGTACTGAGCACCCAGCACCCTGAGCACTGAGCACCCAGCACCCTGAGTACTGAGCACCCATCACAGCGAGCACTGAGCACCCAGCAACCTGAGAATGAGCACCCAGCACCCCGAGTACTGAGCACCGAGCACCCTGAGCACTGAGTACCCAGCACCCTGAGTACTGAGCACCCAGCACCCTGAGCACGGAGCACCCAGCACACTGAGTACTGAGCACCCAGCACCCTGAGCACTGAGCACCCAGCACCCTGAGTACTGAGCACCCAGCACCCCGAGCACTGAGCACCCAGCACCCTGTTTACTGAGCACTGAGTACCCAGCACCCAGAGCACTAAGCACCCAGCACCCTGAGAACTGAGCGCCCTGAGTACTGAGAACCCACCACCCTGAGCACTGAGCACCCAGCACCCCGAGCACTGAGCACCCAGCACCCAGAGCACTGAGCTCTGAGCATCCTGAGTACTGAGCACCGAGCACCCCGAGCACTGACCACCCAGCACCCTGAGCACTGAGCACCCTGAGGACTGAGCACCCAGCACCCTGAGCACTGAGCACCCAGCACCCTGAGCACTGAGCACCCTGAGGACTGAGCACCCAGCACCCTGAGCACTGAGCACCCAGCACCCTGAGTACTGAGCACCGATCACCTGAGCACTGAGCACCCAGCACCCCGAGCACTGAGCACCCAGCACCCTGAGCACTGAGCACCGAGGACCCTGAGCACTGAGCACTGAGCACCCTGAGCACTGAGCACCCTGCACCCTGAGTACTGAGCACCCAGCACCCTGAGCACTGAGGACCGAGCACACTGAGTACTAAGCACCCTGCACCCTGAGTACTGAGCACCCAGCACCCTGAGCTCTGAGCACCCAGCACGCTGAGTACTGAGCACTGAGCACCCTGAGTACTGAGCACCGAGCACCCTGAGCACTGAGCACCCAGCACTCTGACTACTGAGCACTGAGCACCCTGAGCACTGAGCACCCAGCACCCTGAGTACTGAGCACCGATCACCCTGAGTACTGAGCACCCAGCACTCTGAGAACTGAGCACCCAGCACCCTGAGCACTGAGCACCCAGCACCCCGAGCACTGAGCACCGAGCACCCTGAGTACTAAGCACCCAGCACCCTGAGTACTCAGCACCCAGCACCCTGAGCACTGAGCACCCAGCACCCCGAGCACTGAGCATCGAGCACCCTGAGTACTAAGCACCCAGAACCCTGAGTACTGAGCACCCAGCACCCTGAGTACTGAGCACCCAGCACCCTGAGTACTGAGCACCCAGCGTACTGAGCACCGAGCACCCCGAGCACTGAGCACCTAGCACCCTGAGTACTGAGCACCCAGCACCCTGAGCACTGAGCACCCAGCACCCTGAGTACTGAGCACCGAGCACCCTGAGTACTGAGCACCCAGCACCCTGAGTACTGAGCACCCAGCACGCTGAGTACTGAGCACCCAGCGTACTGAGCGCCGAGCACCCAGCACCCTGAGTACTGAGCACCCAGCACCCTGAGCACTGAGCACCCAGCACCCTGAGTACTGAGTACTGAGCACCCCGAGTACTGAGCAAAGAGCACCCCGAGCTCTGAGCACCCAGCACCCCGAGCACCGAGCACCCTGAGTACTGAGCACCCAGCACCCTGAGCGCTGAGCACCCAGCACCCTGAGTACTGAGCACCGAGCACCCCGAGCACTGAGCACCCAGCACCCTGAGCACGGAGCACCCTGATTACTGAGCACTGAGCACCCTGAGTACTGACCACCCAGCACCCTGAGTACTGAGCACCCAGCACCCTGAGCAATGATCACCCTGAGTACTGAGCACCCAGCACCTTGAGCACCGAGCACCGAGCACCCCGAGTACTGAGCACCCAGCATCCTGAGTACTAAGCACCGAGCACCCTGAGTACTGAGCACCCAGCACCCTGAGCACTGAACACACAGCACCCTGAGTACTGAGCACCCGGAGCACTGAGCACCCAGCACCCTGAGTACTGAGCACCGAGCACCCCGAGAACTGAGCACCCAGCACCCCGAGCACTCAGCACCCAGCACCCCGAGCACTGAGCACCCAGCACCCTGAGTACTGAGCACCCAGCACCCTGAGTACTGAGCAACCAACACCCCGAGCACTGAGCACCCAGCACCCTGAGCACTGAGCACCCAGCACCCTGAGCACTGAGCACCCAGCACCCCGAGCACTGAGCACCCAGCACCCTGAGTACTGAGCACTGAGCACCCAGCACCCCGAGCACTGAGACCCCAGCACCTTGAGTACTGAGCACTGAGCACCTAGCACCCCGAGCACTGAGCACCCAGCACCCTGAGCCCTGAGCACACATCACCCGAGTACTGAGCACCCAGCACCCAGAGTACTGAGCACCCAGCATCCTGAGTACTGAGCACCCAGCACCCCGAGTACTGAGCAACCAGCACACTGAGTACTGAGCACCCAGCACCCTGAGCACTGAGCACCCAGCACCCCGAGCACTGAGGACCTAGCACCCTGAGCACTGAGCACCCAGCACCCTGAGTACTGAGCACCGAGCACCCTGAGTACTGAGCACCCAGCACCCTGAGTACTGAGCACCCAGCACACTGAGTACTGAGCACCCAGCACCCTGAGCACTGAGCACCCAGCACACTGAGTACTGAGCACCCAGCACCCTGAGCACTGAGCACCCAGCACCCTGAGTACTGAGCATCCAGCACCCCGAGCACTGAGCACCCAGCACCCTGAGCACTGAGCACCCTGAGGACTGAGCACCCAGCACCCTGAGCACTGAGCACCCAGCACCCTGAGCACTGAGCACCCTGAGGACTGAGCACCCAGCACCCTGAGCACTGAGCACCCAGCACCCTGAGTACTGAGCAGCGATCACCTGAGCACTGAGCACCCAGCACCCCGAGCACTGAGCACCCAGCACCCTGAGCACTGAGCACCGAGCACCCTGAGTACTGAGCACTGAGCACCCTGAGCACTGAGCACCCTGCACCCTGAGTACTGAGCACCCAGCACCCTGAGCACTGAGGACCGAGCACACTGAGTACTAAGCACCCTGCACCCTGAGTACTGAGCACCCAGCAACCTGAGCACTGAGCACCCAGCACGCTGAGTACTGAGCACTGAGCACCCTGAGTACTGAGCACCGAGCACCCTGAGCACTGAGCACCCAGCACCCTGAGTACTGAGCACTGAGCACCCTGAGCACTGAGCACCCAGCACCCTGAGTACTGAGCACGGATCACCCTGAGTACTGAGCACCCAGCACCCCGAGCACTGAGCACCCAGCACCCCGAGCACTGAGCACCCAGCAAGCCGAGCACTGAGCACCCAGCACCCTGAGCACTGAGCACCGAGCACCCTGAGCACTGAGCACCGAGCACCCTGAGTACTGAGCACTGAGCACCCTGAGCACTGAGCACCCTGCACCCTGAGTACTGAGCACCCAGCACCCTGAGCACTGAGCACCCAGCACGCTGAGTACTGAGCACTGAGCACCCTGAGTACTGAGCGCCGAGCACCCTGAGCACTGAGCACCCAGCACTCTGAGTACTGAGCACTGAGCACCCTGAGCACTGAGCACAAAGCACCCTGAGTACTGAGAACTGAGCACCCTGAGTACTGACCACCCAGCACTCTGAGCACTGAGCACCCAGCACCCCGAGCACTAAGCACCCAGCACCCCGAGCACTGAGCACCCAGCACCCCGAGCACTGAGCACCCAGCACTCTGAGTACTGAGCACTGAGCCCCCTGAGTACTGAGCACAAAGCACCCTGAGTACTGAGAACTGAGCACCCTGAGTACTGAGCACCCAGCACTCTGAGCACTGAGCACCCAGCACCCCGAGCACTGAGCACCCAGCACCCCGAGCACTGAGCACCCAGCACCCCGAGCACTGAGCACCCAGCACCCTGAGTACTGAGCACTGAGCACCCTGAGTACTGATCACCGAGCACCCTGAGTACTGAGCACCCAGCAACCCGAGCACTGAGCACCAAGCACTCTGAGTACTGAGCACCCAGCACCATGAGCACTGAGCACCCAGCACAACGAGTACTGAGCACCCAGCACCCTGATTACTGAACACCCAGCACCCCGAGCACTGAGCACCCTGCACCCTGAGTACTGAGTACCCAGCACCCTGAGTACTGATCACCCAGCGTACTGAGCACCGAGCACCCCGAGCACTGAGCACCTAGCACCCTGATTACTGAGCACCCAGCACCCTGAGCACTGAGCACCCAGCACCCTGAGTACTGAGCACCGAGCACCCTGTGTACTGAGCACCCAGCGCCTGAGTACTGAGCACCCAGCACCCTGAGTACTGAGCACCCAGCGTACTGAGCACCGCGCAGCCAGCACCCTGAGTACTGAGCACCCAGCACCCTGAGCACTGAGCACCCAGCACCCTGAGCACTGAGCACCCAGCACCCTGAGTACTGAGCACCGATCACCTTGAGCACTGAGCTCCCAGCCCCCTGAGTACTGAGCACCCAGCACCCTGAGCACTGAGCACCCAGCACCCTGAGTACTGAGCACCCAGCACCCTGAGCACTGAGCACCCAGCACCCTGAGTACTGAGCACCCAGCACCCTGAGCACTGAGCACCCAGCACCCTGAGTACTGAGCACCCATCATCCCGAGCACTGAGCACCCACCACCCTGAGAATGAGCACCCAGCACCCCGAGTACTGAGCACCGAGCAATCTGAGCACTGAGCACCTAGCACCCTGAGTACTGAGCACCCAGCACCCTGAGCACTGAGCACCCAGCACCCTGAGCACTGAGCACCCAGGACCCCGAGCACTGAGGACCTAGCACCCTGAGCACTGAGCACCCAGCACCCTGAGTACTGAACAACGAGCACCCTGAGTTCTGAGCACCCAGCACCCTGAGTACTGAGCACCCAGCACACTGAGTACTGAGCACCCAGCACCCTGAGCACTGATCACCCAGCACCCTGAGTACTGAGCACTGAGCACCCATCACCCCGAGCACTGAGCACCCAGCACCCTGAGTACTGAGCACTGAGCACCCAGCACCCCGAGCACTGAGCACCCAGCACCCTGAGAACTGACCACCCTGAGTACTGAGAACCCAGCACCCTGAGCACTGAGCACCCAGCACCCCGAGCACTGAGCACCCAGTACCCAGAGCACTGAGCACTGAGCACCCTGAGTACTGAGCACTGAGCACCCCGAGCACTGAGCACCGAGCACCCTGAGCACTGAGCACCCTGAGGACTGAGCACCCAGCACCCTGAGCACTGAGCACCCAGCACCCTGAGCACTGAGCACCCTGAGTACTGAGCACCGATCACCTGAGCACTGAGCACCCAGCACCCCGAGCACTGAGCACCCAGCACCCTGAGCACTGAGCACCCAGCAGCCTGAGCACTGAGCACCCAGCACCCTGAGCACTGAGTACCCAGCACCCTGAGTACTGAGCACCGATCACCCTGAGCACTGAGCTCCCAGCCCCCTCAGTACTGAGCACCCAGCACCCTGAGCACTGAGCACCCATCACCCTGAGTACTGAGCACCCAGCACCCTGAGCACTGAGCACCCAGCAACCTGAGTACTGAGCACCCAGCACCCTGAGCACTGAGCACCCAGCACCCTGAGTACTGAGCACCCATCACAGCGAGCACTGAGCACCCAGCAACCTGAGAATGAGCACCCAGCACCCCGAGTACTGAGCACCGAGCACCCTGAGCACTGAGTACCCAGCACCCTGAGTACTGAGCACCCAGCACCCTGAGCACGGAGCACCCAGCACACTGAGTACTGAGCACCCAGCACCCTGAGCACTGAGCACCCAGCACCCTGAGTACTGAGCACCCAGCACCCCGAGCACTGAGCACCCAGCACCCTGTTTACTGAGCACTGAGTACCCAGCACCCAGAGCACTAAGCACCCAGCACCCTGAGAACTGAGCGCCCTGAGTACTGAGAACCCACCACCCTGAGCACTGAGCACCCAGCACCCCGAGCACTGAGCACCCAGCACCCAGAGCACTGAGCTCTGAGCATCCTGAGTACTGAGCACCGAGCACCCCGAGCACTGACCACCCAGCACCCTGAGCACTGAGCACCCTGAGGACTGAGCACCCAGCACCCTGAGCACTGAGCACCCAGCACCCTGAGCACTGAGCACCCTGAGGACTGAGCACCCAGCACCCTGAGCACTGAGCACCCAGCACCCTGAGTACTGAGCACCGATCACCTGAGCACTGAGCACCCAGCACCCCGAGCACTGAGCACCCAGCACCCTGAGCACTGAGCACCGAGGACCCTGAGCACTGAGCACTGAGCACCCTGAGCACTGAGCACCCTGCACCCTGAGTACTGAGCACCCAGCACCCTGAGCACTGAGGACCGAGCACACTGAGTACTAAGCACCCTGCACCCTGAGTACTGAGCACCCAGCACCCTGAGCTCTGAGCACCCAGCACGCTGAGTACTGAGCACTGAGCACCCTGAGTACTGAGCACCGAGCACCCTGAGCACTGAGCACCCAGCACTCTGACTACTGAGCACTGAGCACCCTGAGCACTGAGCACCCAGCACCCTGAGTACTGAGCACCGATCACCCTGAGTACTGAGCACCCAGCACTCTGAGAACTGAGCACCCAGCACCCTGAGCACTGAGCACCCAGCACCCCGAGCACTGAGCACCGAGCACCCTGAGTACTAAGCACCCAGCACCCTGAGTACTCAGCACCCAGCACCCTGAGCACTGAGCACCCAGCACCCCGAGCACTGAGCATCGAGCACCCTGAGTACTAAGCACCCAGAACCCTGAGTACTGAGCACCCAGCACCCTGAGTACTGAGCACCCAGCACCCTGAGTACTGAGCACCCAGCGTACTGAGCACCGAGCACCCCGAGCACTGAGCACCTAGCACCCTGAGTACTGAGCACCCAGCACCCTGAGCACTGAGCACCCAGCACCCTGAGTACTGAGCACCGAGCACCCTGAGTACTGAGCACCCAGCACCCTGAGTACTGAGCACCCAGCACGCTGAGTACTGAGCACCCAGCGTACTGAGCGCCGAGCACCCAGCACCCTGAGTACTGAGCACCCAGCACCCTGAGCACTGAGCACCCAGCACCCTGAGTACTGAGTACTGAGCACCCCGAGTACTGAGCAAAGAGCAGCCCGAGCTCTGAGCACCCAGCACCCCGAGCACCGAGCACCCTGAGTACTGAGCACCCAGCACCCTGAGCGCTGAGCACCCAGCACCCTGAGTACTGAGCACCGAGCACCCCGAGCACTGAGCACCCAGCACCCTGAGCACGGAGCACCCTGATTACTGAGCACTGAGCACCCTGAGTACTGACCACCCAGCACCCTGAGTACTGAGCACCCAGCACCCTGAGCAATGATCACCCTGAGTACTGAGCACCCAGCACCTTGAGCACCGAGCACCGAGCACCCCGAGTACTGAGCACCCAGCATCCTGAGTACTAAGCACCGAGCACCCTGAGTACTGAGCACCCAGCACCCTGAGCACTGAACACACAGCACCCTGAGTACTGAGCACCCGGAGCACTGAGCACCCAGCACCCTGAGTACTGAGCACCGAGCACCCCGAGAACTGAGCACCCAGCACCCCGAGCACTCAGCACCCAGCACCCCGAGCACTGAGCACCCAGCACCCTGAGTACTGAGCACCCAGCACCCTGAGTACTGAGCAACCAACACCCCGAGCACTGAGCACCCAGCACCCTGAGCACTGAGCACCCAGCACCCTGAGCACTGAGCACCCAGCACCCCGAGCACTGAGCACCCAGCACCCTGAGTACTGAGCACTGAGCACCCAGCACCCCGAGCACTGAGACCCCAGCACCTTGAGTACTGAGCACTGAGCACCTAGCACCCCGAGCACTGAGCACCCAGCACCCTGAGCCCTGAGCACACATCACCCGAGTACTGAGCACCCAGCACCCAGAGTACTGAGCACCCAGCATCCTGAGTACTGAGCACCCAGCACCCCGAGTACTGAGCAACCAGCACACTGAGTACTGAGCACCCAGCACCCTGAGCACTGAGCACCCAGCACCCCGAGCACTGAGGACCTAGCACCCTGAGCACTGAGCACCCAGCACCCTGAGTACTGAGCACCGAGCACCCTGAGTACTGAGCACCCAGCACCCTGAGTACTGAGCACCCAGCACACTGAGTACTGAGCACCCAGCACCCTGAGCACTGATCACCCAGCACCCTGAGTACTGAGCACTGAGTACCCAGCACCCCGAGCACTGAGCACCCAGCACCCTGAGTACTGAGCACCGAGTACCCTGAGTACTGAGCACACAGCACCCCGAGCACTGAGCACCCAGCACCCTGAGTACTGAGCACTGAGCACCCAGCACCCCGAGCACTGAGCACACAGCACCCTGTGTACTGAGCACTGAGTACCCAGTACCCCGAGCACTGAGACCCAGCACCCTGAGCACTGAGCACCCTGCACCCCGAGAACTGAGCACCCAGCACCCCGAGCAATGTGCACCCAGCACCCTGAGCACTGAGCACCCAGCACCCTGAGTACTGAGCACCCAGCACCCTGAGCACTGAGCACCCAGCACCCTGAGCACTGAGCACCCAGCACCCTGAGTACTGAGCACCCAGCACCCTGAGTACTGAACACCCAGCACACCGAGCACTGAGCACCCAGCACCCTGAGCACTGAGCACCGAGCACCCTGAGTACTGAGCACCCAGCACCCTGAGTACTGAGCACCCAGCACCCTGAGCACTGAGCACCCAGCACCCTGAGCACTGAGCACCCAGCACCCTGATTACTGAGGACCCAGCACCCTGAGTACTGAACACCCAGCACCCTGAGCACTGAGCACTGAGCACCCAGCACCCTGAGCACTGAGCACTGAGCACCCAGCACCCTGAGCACTGAGCACCCTGAGCACTGAGCACTGAGCACCCAGCACCCTGATTACTGAGCACCCAACACTCTGAGCACTGAGCACCCAGCACGGTGAGTACTGAGCACTGAGCACCCAGCACCCTGAGTACTGAGCACCCAGCACCCCGAGCACTGAGCACCCAGCACCCTGTGTACTGAGCACCGAGCACCCCGAGCACTGAGCACCCAGCACCCTGAGTACTGAGCACCCAGCACCCCGAGAATGAGCACCCAGCACGCCGAGCACTGAGCACCCAGCACCCTGAGCACTGAGCACCCAGCACCCTGAGTACTGAGCACCCAGCACCCCAAGCACTGAGCACCCAGCACCCTGAGTACTGAGCACCCTGAGTACTGAGCTCCCAGCACCCTGAGTACTGAGCACCCTGCACCCCGAGCACTGAGCTCCCTGAGTACTGAGCACCCAGCACCCTGAGTACTGAGCACCCAGCACCCTGAGTACTGAGGACTGAGCACAAAGAGAACTGAGCACCCAGCACCCCGAGGACTGACCACCCAGCACCCTGAGTACTGAGCACCGAGCACCCCGAGCACTGAGCACCCAGCACCCTGAGCACTGAGCACCCAGCACCCCGAGCACTGAGCACCCAGTAACCTGAGCACTGAGCACCCAGCACCCCGAGCACTGAGCACCCAGCACCCTGAGCACCCAGCAGCCTGAGCACTGAGCACACTGAGCACTGAGCACTGAGCACAGAGCACCCTGAGTACTGAGCACCCAACACTCTGAGCACTGAGCACCCAGCACCCTGAGTACTGAGCACCGAGCACCCTGAGTACTGAGCACCCAGCACCCTGAGTACTGAGCACCCAGCACCCTGAGTACTGAGCACCCAGCGTACTGAGCACCGAGCACCCAGCACCCTGAGTACTGAGCACTGAGCACCCAGAGAACTGAGCACCCAGCACCCAGAGGACTGAGCACCCAGCACCCTGTGCACTGAGCACTGAGCATCCAGCACCCCGAGCACTGAGCACCCTGAGCTCTTAGCACCCTGAGTACTGAGCACCCAGAACCCTGAGTACTGAGCACCCAGCACCCTGAGCACTGAGCACCCAGCACCCTGAGTACTGAGCACCGAGCACCCCGAGCACTGAGCACCCAGCACCCTGAGTACTGAGCCCCGAGCTCCCCGAGCACTGAGCACCCTGAGTACTGAGCACCCAGCACCCTGAGTACTGAGCACCGAGCACCCCGAGCACTGAGCACCCAGCACCCCGAGCACTGAGCACCCAGCACCCTGAGTACTGAGCACCCAGCACCCTGAGAATGAGCACCGTGAGCACTGAGTACCCAGCACCGTGAGTACTGAGCATCGAGCACCCTGAGCACTGAGCACCCAGCACCCTGAGTACTGAGCACCCAGCACCCTGAGTACTGAGCACCCAGCACCCCGAGCACTGAGCACCGAACACCCTGAGTACTGAGCACCCAGCACCCTGAGCACTGAGCACCCAGCACAACGAGTACTGAGCACAAAGCACACTGATTACTGAGCACCAAGCACCCCGAGCACTGAGCACCGAGCACCCCAAGCACTGAGCACCCAGCACCCCGAGCACTGAGCACCCAGCACCCTGAGTACTAAGCACCCAGCACCCTGAGTACTGAGCACCCAGCACCCTGAGTACTGAGCACCCAGCACCCTGAGTACTGAGCACCCAGCGTACTGAGCACCGAGCACCCCGAGCACTGAGCACCTAGCACCCTGAGTACTGAGCACCGAGCACCCTGAGCACTGAGCACCCAGCACCCTGAGTACTGAGCACCGAGCACCCTGAGTACTGAGCACCCAGCACCCTGAGTACTGAGCACCCAGCACCCTGAGTACTGAGCACCCAGCGTACTGAGCACCGAGCACCCAGCACCCTGAGGACTGAGCACCCAGCACCCTGAGCACTGAGCACCGAGCACCCTGAGCACTGAGCACCCAGCACCCTGAGTACTGAGCACCCAGCACCCTGAGCACTGAGCACCCAGCACCCTGAGTACTGAGCACCCAGCACCCTGAGCACTGAGCACCCAGCACCCTAAGTACTGAGCACCCAGCACCCTGAGCACTGAGCAACCAGCACCCTGAGTACTGAGCACCCATCACAGCGAGCACGGAGCACCCAGCACCCTGAGAATGAGCACCCAGCACCCCGAGTACTGAGCACCGAGCACCCTGAGCACTGAGTACCCAGCACCCTGAGTACTGAGCACCCAGCACCCTGAGCACTGAGCACCCAGCACACTGAGTACTGAGCACCCAGCACCCTGAGCACTGAGCACCCAGCACCCTGAGTACTGAGCATCCAGCACCCCGAGCACTGAGCACCCAGCACCCAGAGCACTGAGCACTGAGCACCCTGAGTACTGAGCACCGAGCACCCCGAGCACTGAGCACCCAGCACCCTGAGCACTGAGCACCCTGAGGACTGAGCACCCAGCACCCTGAGCACTGAGCACCCAGCACCCTGAGCACTGAGCACCCTGAGGACTGAGCACCCAGCACCCTGAGCACTGAGCACCCAGCACCCTGAGTACTGAGCAGCGATCACCTGAGCACTGAGCACCCAGCACCCCGAGCACTGAGCACCCAGCACCCTGAGCACTGAGCACCGAGCACCCTGAGTACTGAGCACTGAGCACCCTGAGCACTGAGCACCCTGCACCCTGAGTACTGAGCACCCAGCACCCTGAGCACTGAGGACCGAGCACACTGAGTACTATGCACCCTGCACCCTGAGTACTGAGCACCCAGCACCCTGAGCACTGAGCACCCAGCACGCTGAGTACTGAGCACTGAGCACCCTGAGTACTGAGCACCGAGCACCCTGAGCACTGAGCACCCAGCACCCTGAGTACTGAGCACTGAGCAACCTGAGCACTGAGCACCCAGCACCCTGAGTACTGAGCACGGATCACCCTGAGTACTGAGCACCCAGCACTCTGAGCACTGAGCACCCAGCACCCCGAGCACTGAGCACCCAGCACCCCGAGCACTGAGCACCCAGCACCCCGAGCACTGAGCACCCAGCACCCTGAGTACTGAGCACTGAGCACCCTGAGTACTGAGCACCGAGCACCCTGAGTACTGAGCACCCAGCACCCCGAGCACTGAGCACCGAGCACACTGAGTACTGAGCACCCAGCACCCTGAGCACTGAGCACCCAGCACCCGAGCACTGAGCACTGAGCACCCTGAGTACTAAGCCCCCAGAACCCTGAGTACTGAGCACCCAGCACCCTGAGTACTGAGCACCCAGCACCCTGAGTACTGAGCACCCAGCGTACTGAGCACCGAGCACCCCGAGCACTGAGCACCTAGCACCCTGAGTACTGAGCACCCAGCACCCTGAGCACTGAGCACCCAGCATCCTGAGTACTAAGCACCGAGCACCCTGAGTACTGAGCACCCAGGACCCTGAGCACTGAACACACAGCACCATTAGTACTGAGCACCCCGAGCACTGAGCACCCAGCACCCTGAGTACTGAGCACCGAGCACCCCGAGAACTGAGCACCCAGCACCCCGAGCACTGAGCACCCAGCACCCCCAGCACTGAGCACCCAGCACCCTGAGTACTGAGCACCCAGCACCCTGAGTACTGAGCAACCAACACCCCGAGCACTGAGCACCCAGCACCCTGAGCACTGAGCACCCAGCACCCCGAGCACTGAGCACCCAGCACCCAGAGCACTGAGCACTGAGCACCCTGAGTACTGAGCACCGAGCACCCCGAGCACTGACCACCCAGCACCCTGAGCACTGAGCACCCTGAGGACTGAGCACCCAGCATCCTGAGCACTGAGCACCCAGCACCCTGAGCACTGAGCACCCTGAGGACAGAGCACCCAGCACCCTGAGCACTGAGCACCCAGCACCCTGAGTACTGAGCACCGATCACCTGAGCACTGAGCACCCAGCACCCCGAGCACTGAGCACCCAGCACCCTGAGCACTGAGCACCGAGGACCCTGAGCACTGAGCACTGAGCACCCTGAGCACTGAGCACCCTGCACCCTGAGTACTGAGCACCCAGCACCCTGAGCACTGAGGACCGAGCACACTGAGTACTAAGCACCCTGCACCCTGAGTACTGAGCACCCAGCACCCTGAGCTCTGAGCACCCAGCACGCTGAGTACTGAGCACTGAGCACCCTGAGTACTGAGCACCGAGCACCCTGAGCACCCAGCACTCTGAGTACTGAGCACTGAGCACCCTGAGCACTGAGCACCCAGCACCCTGAGTACTGAGCACCGATCACCCTGAGTACTGAGCACCCAGCACTCTGAGAACTGAGCACCCAGCACCCTGAGCACTGAGCACCCAGCACCCCGAGCACTGAGCACCGAGCACCCTGAGTACTAAGCACCCAGCACCCTGAGTACTCAGCACCCAGCACCCTGAGCACTGAGCACCCAGCACCCCGAGCACTGAGCATCGAGCACCCTGAGTACTAAGCACCCAGAACCCTGAGTACTGAGCACCCAGCACCCTGAGTACTGAGCACCCAGCACCCTGAGTACTGAGCACCCAGCGTACTGAGCACCGAGCACCCCGAGCACTGAGCACCTAGCACCCTGAGTACTGAGCACCCAGCACCCTGAGCACTGAGCACCCAGCACCCTGAGTACTGAGCACCGAGCACCCTGAGTACTGAGCACCCAGCACCCTGAGTACTGAGCACCCAGCACGCTGAGTACTGAGCACCCAGCGTACTGAGCGCCGAGCACCCAGCACCCTGAGTACTGAGCACCCAGCACCCTGAGCACTGAGCACCCAGCACCCTGAGTACTGAGTACTGAGCACCCCGAGTACTGAGCAAAGAGCACCCCGAGCTCTGAGCACCCAGCACCCCGAGCACCGAGCACCCTGAGTACTGAGCACCCAGCACCCTGAGCGCTGAGCACCCAGCACCCTGAGTACTGAGCACCAAGCACCCCGAGCACTGAGCACCCAGCACCCTGAGCACGGAGCACCCTGATTACTGCGCACTGAGCACCCTGAGTACTGACCACCCAGCACCCTGAGTACTGAGCACCCAGCACCCTGAGCAATGATCACCCTGAGTACTGAGCACCCAGCACCCTGAGTACTGAGCACCCAGCACCCTGAGTACTGAGCACCCAGCGTACTGAGCACCGAGCACCCAGCACCCTGAGTACTGAGCACCCAGCACCCTGAGCACTGAGCACCCAGCACACTGAGTACTGAGCACCCAGCACCCTGAGCACTGAGCACCCAGCACCCTGAGTACTGAGCATCCAGCACCCCGAGCACTGAGCACCCAGCACCCAGAGCACTGAGCACTGAGCACCCTGAGTACTGAGCACCGAGCACCCCGAGCACTGAGCACCCAGCACCCTGAGCACTGAGCACCCTGAGGACTGAGCACCCAGCACCCTGAGCACTGAGCACCCAGCACCCTGAGCACTGAGCACCCTGAGGACTGAGCACCCAGCACCCTGAGCACTGAGCACCCAGCACCCTGAGTACTGAGCAGCGATCACCTGAGCACTGAGCACCCAGCACCCCGAGCACTGAGCACCCAGCACCCTGAGCACTGAGCACCGAGCACCCTGAGTACTGAGCACTGAGCACCCTGAGCACTGAGCACCCTGCACCCTGAGTACTGAGCACCCAGCACCCTGAGCACTGAGGACCGAGCACACTGAGTACTATGCACCCTGCACCCTGAGTACTGAGCACCCAGCACCCTGAGCACTGAGCACCCAGCACGCTGAGTACTGAGCACTGAGCACCCTGAGTACTGAGCACCGAGCACCCTGAGCACTGAGCACCCAGCACCCTGAGTACTGAGCACTGAGCACCCTGAGCACTGAGCACCCAGCACCCTGAGTACTGAGCACGGATCACCCTGAGTACTGAGCACCCAGCACTCTGAGCACTGAGCACCCAGCACCCCGAGCACTGAGCACCCAGCACCCCGAGCACTGAGCACCCAGCACCCCGAGCACTGAGCACCCAGCACCCTGAGTACTGAGCACTGAGCACCCTGAGTACTGAGCACCGAGCACCCTGAGTACTGAGCACCCAGCACCCCGAGCACTGAGCACCGAGCACACTGAGTACTGAGCACCCAGCACCCTGAGCACTGAGCACCCAGCACCCGAGCACTGAGCACTGAGCACCCTGAGTACTAAGCCCCCAGAACCCTGAGTACTGAGCACCCAGCACCCTGAGTACTGAGCACCCAGCACCCTGAGTACTGAGCACCCAGCGTACTGAGCACCGAGCACCCCGAGCACTGAGCACCTAGCACCCTGAGTACTGAGCACCCAGCACCCTGAGCACTGAGCACCCAGCATCCTGAGTACTAAGCACCGAGCACCCTGAGTACTGAGCACCCAGGACCCTGAGCACTGAACACACAGCACCCTGAGCACTGAGCACCCAGCAGCCTGAGCACTGAGCACCCAGCTCCCTGAGCACTGAGCACCCAGCACCCTGAGTACTGAGCACCGAGCACCCCGAGAACTGAGCACCCAGCACCCCGAGCACTGAGCACCCAGCACCCCCAGCACTGAGCACCCAGCACCCTGAGTACTGAGCACCCAGCACCCTGAGTACTGAGCAACCAACACCCCGAGCACTGAGCACCCAGCACCCTGAGCACTGAGCACCCAGCACCCCGAGCACTGAGCACCCAGCACCCAGAGCACTGAGCACTGAGCACCCTGAGTACTGAGCACCGAGCACCCCGAGCACTGACCACCCAGCACCCTGAGCACTGAGCACCCTGAGGACTGAGCACCCAGCATCCTGAGCACTGAGCACCCAGCACCCTGAGCACTGAGCACCCTGAGGACAGAGCACCCAGCACCCTGAGCACTGAGCACCCAGCACCCTGAGTACTGAGCACCGATCACCTGAGCACTGAGCACCCAGCACCCCGAGCACTGAGCACCCAGCACCCTGAGCACTGAGCACCGAGGACCCTGAGCACTGAGCACTGAGCACCCTGAGCACTGAGCACCCTGCACCCTGAGTACTGAGCACCCAGCACCCTGAGCACTGAGGACCGAGCACACTGAGTACTAAGCACCCTGCACCCTGAGTACTGAGCACCCAGCACCCTGAGCTCTGAGCACCCAGCACGCTGAGTACTGAGCACTGAGCACCCTGAGTACTGAGCACCGAGCACCCTGAGCACCCAGCACTCTGAGTACTGAGCACTGAGCACCCTGAGCACTGAGCACCCAGCACCCTGAGTACTGAGCACCGATCACCCTGAGTACTGAGCACCCAGCACTCTGAGAACTGAGCACCCAGCACCCTGAGCACTGAGCACCCAGCACCCCGAGCACTGAGCACCGAGCACCCTGAGTACTAAGCACCCAGCACCCTGAGTACTCAGCACCCAGCACCCTGAGCACTGAGCACCCAGCACCCCGAGCACTGAGCATCGAGCACCCTGAGTACTAAGCACCCAGAACCCTGAGTACTGAGCACCCAGCACCCTGAGTACTGAGCACCCAGCACCCTGAGTACTGAGCACCCAGCGTACTGAGCACCGAGCACCCCGAGCACTGAGCACCTAGCACCCTGAGTACTGAGCACCCAGCACCCTGAGCACTGAGCACCCAGCACCCTGAGTACTGAGCACCGAGCACCCTGAGTACTGAGCACCCAGCACCCTGAGTACTGAGCACCCAGCACGCTGAGTACTGAGCACCCAGCGTACTGAGCGCCGAGCACCCAGCACCCTGAGTACTGAGCACCCAGCACCCTGAGCACTGAGCACCCAGCACCCTGAGTACTGAGTACTGAGCACCCCGAGTACTGAGCAAAGAGCACCCCGAGCTCTGAGCACCCAGCACCCCGAGCACCGAGCACCCTGAGTACTGAGCACCCAGCACCCTGAGCGCTGAGCACCCAGCACCCTGAGTACTGAGCACCAAGCACCCCGAGCACTGAGCACCCAGCACCCTGAGCACGGAGCACCCTGATTACTGCGCACTGAGCACCCTGAGTACTGACCACCCAGCACCCTGAGTACTGAGCACCCAGCACCCTGAGCAATGATCACCCTGAGTACTGAGCACCCAGCACCCTGAGTACTGAGCACCCAGCACCCTGAGTACTGAGCACCCAGCGTACTGAGCACCGAGCACCCAGCACCCTGAGTACTGAGCACCCAGCACCCTGAGCACTGAGCACCCAGCACCCTGAGCACTGAGCACCCAGCACCCTGAGTACTGAGCACCCAGCACCCTGAGCACTGAGCACCCAGCACCCTGAGTACTGAGCACCCAGCACCCTGAGCACTGAGCACACAGCACCCTAAGTACTGAGCACCCAGCACCCTGAGCACTGAGCAACCAGCACCCTGAGTACTGAGCACCCATCACAGCGAGCACTGAGCACCCAGCACCCTGAGAATGAGCACCCAGCACCCCGAGTACTGAGCACCGAGCACCCTGAGCACTGAGTACCCAGCACCCTGAGTACTAAGCACCCAGCACCCTGAGCACTGAGCACCCAGCACACTGAGTACTGAGCACCCAGCACCCTGAGCACTGAGCACCCAGCACCCTGAGTACTGAGCATCCAGCACCCCGAGCACTGAGCACCCAGCACCCAGAGCACTGAGCACTGAGCACCCTGAGTACTGAGCACCGAGCACCCCGAGCACTGAGCACCCAGCACCCTGAGCACTGAGCACCCTGAGGACTGTGCATCCAGCACCCTGAGCACTGAGCACCCAGCACCCTGAGCACTGAGCACCCTGAGGACTGAGCACCCAGCACCCTGAGCACTGAGCACCCAGCACCCTGAGTACTGAGCAGCGATCACCTGAGCACTGAGCACCCAGCACCCCGAGCACTGAGCACCCAGCACCCTGAGCACTGAGCACCGAGCACCCTGAGTACTGAGCACTGAGCACCCTGAGCACTGAGCACCCTGCACCCTGAGTACTGAGCACCCAGCACCCTGAGCACTGAGGACCGAGCACACTGAGTACTAAGCACCCTGCACCCTGAGTACTGAGCACCCAGCACCCTGAGCACTGAGCACCCAGCACGCTGAGTACTGAGCACTGAGCACCCTGAGTACTGAGCACCGAGCACCCTGAGCACTGAGCACCCAGCACCCTGAGTACTGAGCACTGAGCACCCTGAGCACTGAGCACCCAGCACCCTGAGTACTGAGCACGGATCACCCTGAGTACTGAGCACCCAGCACTCTGAGCACTGAGCACCCAGCACCCCGAGCACTGAGCACCCAGCACCCCGAGCACTGAGCACCCAGCACCCCGAGCACTGAGCACCCAGCACCCTGAGTACTGAGCATTGAGCATCCTGAGTACTGAGCACCGAGCACCCTGAGTACTGAGCACCCAGCACCCCGAGCACTGAGCACCGAGCACACTGAGTACTGAGCACCCAGCACCCTGAGCACTGAGCACCCAGCACCCGAGCACTGAGCACTGAGCACCCTGAGTACTAAGCCCCCAGAACCCTGAGTACTGAGCACCCAGCACCCTGAGTACTGAGCACCCAGCACCCTGAGTACTGAGCACCCAGCGTACTGAGCACCGAGCACCCCGAGCACTGAGCACCTAGCACCCTGAGTACTGAGCACCCAGCACCCTGAGCACTGAGCACCCAGCATCCTGAGTACTAAGCACCGAGCACCCTGAGTACTGAGCACCCAGGACCCTGAGCACTGAACACACAGCACCATTAGTACTGAGCACCCCGAGCACTGAGCACCCAGCACCCTGAGTACTGAGCACCGAGCACCCCGAGAACTGAGCACCCAGCACCCCGAGCACTGAGCACCCAGCACCCCCAGCACTGAGCACCCAGCACCCTGAGTACTGAGCACCCAGCACCCTGAGTACTGAGCAACCAACACCCCGAGCACTGAGCACCCAGCACCCTGAGCACTGAGCACCCAGCACCCCGAGCACTGAGCACCCAGCACCCAGAGCACTGAGCACTGAGCACCCTGAGTACTGAGCACCGAGCACCCCGAGCACTGACCACCCAGCACCCTGAGCACTGAGCACCCTGAGGACTGAGCACCCAGCATCCTGAGCACTGAGCACCCAGCACCCTGAGCACTGAGCACCCTGAGGACAGAGCACCCAGCACCCTGAGCACTGAGCACCCAGCACCCTGAGTACTGAGCACCGATCACCTGAGCACTGAGCACCCAGCACCCCGAGCACTGAGCACCCAGCACCCTGAGCACTGAGCACCGAGGACCCTGAGCACTGAGCACTGAGCACCCTGAGCACTGAGCACCCTGCACCCTGAGTACTGAGCACCCAGCACCCTGAGCACTGAGGACTGAGCACACTGAGTACTAAGCACCCTGCACCCTGAGTACTGAGCACCCAGCACCCTGAGCTCTGAGCACCCAGCACGCTGAGTACTGAGCACTGAGCACCCTGAGTACTGAGCACCGAGCACCCTGAGCACCCAGCACTCTGAGTACTGAGCACTGAGCACCCTGAGCACTGAGCACCCAGCACCCTGAGTACTGAGCACCGATCACCCTGAGTACTGAGCACCCAGCACTCTGAGAACTGAGCACCCAGCACCCTGAGCACTGAGCACCCAGCACCCCGAGCACTGAGCACCGAGCACCCTGAGTACTAAGCACCCAGCACCCTGAGTACTCAGCACCCAGCACCCTGAGCACTGAGCACCCAGCACCCCGAGCACTGAGCATCGAGCACCCTGAGTACTAAGCACCCAGAACCCTGAGTACTGAGCACCCAGCACCCTGAGTACTGAGCACCCAGCACCCTGAGTACTGAGCACCCAGCGTACTGAGCACCGAGCACCCCGAGCACTGAGCACCTAGCACCCTGAGTACTGAGCACCCAGCACCCTGAGCACTGAGCACCCAGCACCCTGAGTACTGAGCACCGAGCACCCTGAGTACTGAGCACCCAGCACCCTGAGTACTGAGCACCCAGCACGCTGAGTACTGAGCACCCAGCGTACTGAGCGCCGAGCACCCAGCACCCTGAGTACTGAGCACCCAGCACCCTGAGCACTGAGCACCCAGCACCCTGAGTACTGAGTACTGAGCACCCCGAGTACTGAGCAAAGAGCACCCCGAGCTCTGAGCACCCAGCACCCCGAGCACCGAGCACCCTGAGTACTGAGCACCCAGCACCCTGAGCGCTGAGCACCCAGCACCCTGAGTACTGAGCACCAAGCACCCCGAGCACTGAGCACCCAGCACCCTGAGCACGGAGCACCCTGATTACTGCGCACTGAGCACCCTGAGTACTGACCACCCAGCACCCTGAGTACTGAGCACCCAGCACCCTGAGCAATGATCACCCTGAGTACTGAGCACCCAGCACCCTGAGTACTGAGCACCCAGCACCCTGAGTACTGAGCACCCAGCGTACTGAGCACCGAGCACCCAGCACCCTGAGTACTGAGCACCCAGCACCCTGAGCACTGAGCACCCAGCACACTGAGTACTGAGCACCCAGCACCCTGAGCACTGAGCACCCAGCACCCTGAGTACTGAGCATCCAGCACCCCGAGCACTGAGCACCCAGCACCCAGAGCACTGAGCACTGAGCACCCTGAGTACTGAGCACCGAGCACCCCGAGCACTGAGCACCCAGCACCCTGAGCACTGAGCACCCTGAGGACTGAGCACCCAGCACCCTGAGCACTGAGCACCCAGCACCCTGAGCACTGAGCACCCTGAGGACTGAGCACCCAGCACCCTGAGCACTGAGCACCCAGCACCCTGAGTACTGAGCAGCGATCACCTGAGCACTGAGCACCCAGCACCCCGAGCACTGAGCACCCAGCACCCTGAGCACTGAGCACCGAGCACCCTGAGTACTGAGCACTGAGCACCCTGAGCACTGAGCACCCTGCACCCTGAGTACTGAGCACCCAGCACCCTGAGCACTGAGGACCGAGCACACTGAGTACTATGCACCCTGCACCCTGAGTACTGAGCACCCAGCACCCTGAGCACTGAGCACCCAGCACGCTGAGTACTGAGCACTGAGCACCCTGAGTACTGAGCACCGAGCACCCTGAGCACTGAGCACCCAGCACCCTGAGTACTGAGCACTGAGCACCCTGAGCACTGAGCACCCAGCACCCTGAGTACTGAGCACGGATCACCCTGAGTACTGAGCACCCAGCACTCTGAGCACTGAGCACCCAGCACCCCGAGCACTGAGCACCCAGCACCCCGAGCACTGAGCACCCAGCACCCCGAGCACTGAGCACCCAGCACCCTGAGTACTGAGCACTGAGCACCCTGAGTACTGAGCACCGAGCACCCTGAGTACTGAGCACCCAGCACCCCGAGCACTGAGCACCGAGCACACTGAGTACTGAGCACCCAGCACCCTGAGCACTGAGCACCCAGCACCCGAGCACTGAGCACTGAGCACCCTGAGTACTAAGCCCCCAGAACCCTGAGTACTGAGCACCCAGCACCCTGAGTACTGAGCACCCAGCACCCTGAGTACTGAGCACCCAGCGTACTGAGCACCGAGCACCCCGAGCACTGAGCACCTAGCACCCTGAGTACTGAGCACCCAGCACCCTGAGCACTGAGCACCCAGCATCCTGAGTACTAAGCACCGAGCACCCTGAGTACTGAGCACCCAGGACCCTGAGCACTGAACACACAGCACCATTAGTACTGAGCACCCCGAGCACTGAGCACCCAGCACCCTGAGTACTGAGCACCGAGCACCCCGAGAACTGAGCACCCAGCACCCCGAGCACTGAGCACCCAGCACCCCCAGCACTGAGCACCCAGCACCCTGAGTACTGAGCACCCAGCACCCTGAGTACTGAGCAACCAACACCCCGAGCACTGAGCACCCAGCACCCTGAGCACTGAGCACCCAGCACCCCGAGCACTGAGCACCCAGCACCCAGAGCACTGAGCACTGAGCACCCTGAGTACTGAGCACCGAGCACCCCGAGCACTGACCACCCAGCACCCTGAGCACTGAGCACCCTGAGGACTGAGCACCCAGCATCCTGAGCACTGAGCACCCAGCACCCTGAGCACTGAGCACCCTGAGGACAGAGCACCCAGCACCCTGAGCACTGAGCACCCAGCACCCTGAGTACTGAGCACCGATCACCTGAGCACTGAGCACCCAGCACCCCGAGCACTGAGCACCCAGCACCCTGAGCACTGAGCACCGAGGACCCTGAGCACTGAGCACTGAGCACCCTGAGCACTGAGCACCCTGCACCCTGAGTACTGAGCACCCAGCACCCTGAGCACTGAGGACCGAGCACACTGAGTACTAAGCACCCTGCACCCTGAGTACTGAGCACCCAGCACCCTTAGCTCTGAGCACCCAGCACGCTGAGTACTGAGCACTGAGCACCCTGAGTACTGAGCACCGAGCACCCTGAGCACCCAGCACTCTGAGTACTGAGCACTGAGCACCCTGAGCACTGAGCACCCAGCACCCTGAGTACTGAGCACCGATCACCCTGAGTACTGAGCACCCAGCACTCTGAGAACTGAGCACCCAGCACCCTGAGCACTGAGCACCCAGCACCCCGAGCACTGAGCACCGAGCACCCTGAGTACTAAGCACCCAGCACCCTGAGTACTCAGCACCCAGCACCCTGAGCACTGAGCACCCAGCACCCCGAGCACTGAGCATCGAGCACCCTGAGTACTAAGCACCCAGAACCCTGAGTACTGAGCACCCAGCACCCTGAGTACTGAGCACCCAGCACCCTGAGTACTGAGCACCCAGCGTACTGAGCACCGAGCACCCCGAGCACTGAGCACCTAGCACCCTGAGTACTGAGCACCCAGCACCCTGAGCACTGAGCACCCAGCACCCTGAGTACTGAGCACCGAGCACCCTGAGTACTGAGCACCCAGCACCCTGAGTACTGAGCACCCAGCACGCTGAGTACTGAGCACCCAGCGTACTGAGCGCCGAGCACCCAGCACCCTGAGTACTGAGCACCCAGCACCCTGAGCACTGAGCACCCAGCACCCTGAGTACTGAGTACTGAGCACCCCGAGTACTGAGCAAAGAGCACCCCGAGCTCTGAGCACCCAGCACCCCGAGCACCGAGCACCCTGAGTACTGAGCACCCAGCACCCTGAGCGCTGAGCACCCAGCACCCTGAGTACTGAGCACCAAGCACCCCGAGCACTGAGCACCCAGCACCCTGAGCACGGAGCACCCTGATTACTGCGCACTGAGCACCCTGAGTACTGACCACCCAGCACCCTGAGTACTGAGCACCCAGCACCCTGAGCAATGATCACCCTGAGTACTGAGCACCCAGCACCCTGAGTACTGAGCACCCAGCACCCTGAGTACTGAGCACCCAGCGTACTGAGCACCGAGCACCCAGCACCCTGAGTACTGAGCACCCAGCACCCTGAGCACTGAGCACCCAGCACCCTGAGCACTGAGCACCCAGCACCCTGAGTACTGAGCACCCAGCACCCTGAGCACTGAGCACCCAGCACCCTGAGTACTGAGCACCCAGCACCCTGAGCACTGAGCACACAGCACCCTAAGTACTGAGCACCCAGCACCCTGAGCACTGAGCAACCAGCACCCTGAGTACTGAGCACCCATCACAGCGAGCACTGAGCACCCAGCACCCTGAGAATGAGCACCCAGCACCCCGAGTACTGAGCACCGAGCACCCTGAGCACTGAGTACCCAGCACCCTGAGTACTAAGCACCCAGCACCCTGAGCACTGAGCACCCAGCACACTGAGTACTGAGCACCCAGCACCCTGAGCACTGAGCACCCAGCACCCTGAGTACTGAGCATCCAGCACCCCGAGCACTGAGCACCCAGCACCCAGAGCACTGAGCACTGAGCACCCTGAGTACTGAGCACCGAGCACCCCGAGCACTGAGCACCCAGCACCCTGAGCACTGAGCACCCTGAGGACTGAGCATCCAGCACCCTGAGCACTGAGCACCCAGCACCCTGAGCACTGAGCACCCTGAGGACTGAGCACCCAGCACCCTGAGCACTGAGCACCCAGCACCCTGAGTACTGAGCAGCGATCACCTGAGCACTGAGCACCCAGCACCCCGAGCACTGAGCACCCAGCACCCTGAGCACTGAGCACCGAGCACCCTGAGTACTGAGCACTGAGCACCCTGAGCACTGAGCACCCTGCACCCTGAGTACTGAGCACCCAGCACCCTGAGCACTGAGGACCGAGCACACTGAGTACTAAGCACCCTGCACCCTGAGTACTGAGCACCCAGCACCCTGAGCACTGAGCACCCAGCACGCTGAGTACTGAGCACTGAGCACCCTGAGTACTGAGCACCGAGCACCCTGAGCACTGAGCACCCAGCACCCTGAGTACTGAGCACTGAGCACCCTGAGCACTGAGCACCCAGCACCCTGAGTACTGAGCACGGATCACCCTGAGTACTGAGCACCCAGCACTCTGAGCACTGAGCACCCAGCACCCCGAGCACTGAGCACCCAGCACCCCGAGCACTGAGCACCCAGCACCCCGAGCACTGAGCACCCAGCACCCTGAGTACTGAGCATTGAGCACCCTGAGTACTGAGCACCGAGCACCCTGAGTACTGAGCACCCAGCACCCCGAGCACTGAGCACCGAGCACACTGAGTACTGAGCACCCAGCACCCTGAGCACTGAGCACCCAGCACCCGAGCACTGAGCACTGAGCACCCTGAGTACTAAGCCCCCAGAACCCTGAGTACTGAGCACCCAGCACCCTGAGTACTGAGCACCCAGCACCCTGAGTACTGAGCACCCAGCGTACTGAGCACCGAGCACACCGAGCACTGAGCACCTAGCACCCTGAGTACTGAGCACCCAGCACCCTGAGCACTGAGCACCCAGCATCCTGAGTACTAAGCACCGAGCACCCTGAGTACTGAGCACCCAGGACCCTGAGCACTGAACACACAGCACCATTAGTACTGAGCACCCCGAGCACTGAGCACCCAGCACCCTGAGTACTGAGCACCGAGCACCCCGAGAACTGAGCACCCAGCACCCCGAGCACTGAGCACCCAGCACCCCCAGCACTGAGCACCCAGCACCCTGAGTACTGAGCACCCAGCACCCTGAGTACTGAGCAACCAACACCCCGAGCACTGAGCACCCAGCACCCTGAGCACTGAGCACCCAGCACCCCGAGCACTGAGCACCCAGCACCCAGAGCACTGAGCACTGAGCACCCTGAGTACTGAGCACCGAGCACGCCGAGCACTGACCACCCAGCACCCTGAGCACTGAGCACCCTGAGGACTGAGCACCCAGCACCCTGAGCACTGACACCCAGCACCCTGAGCACTGAGCACCCTGAGGACAGAGCACCCAGCACCCTGAGCACTGAGCACCCAGCACCCTGAGTACTGAGCACCGATCACCTGAGCACTGAGCACCCAGCACCCCGAGCACTGAGCACCCAGCACCCTGAGCACTGAGCACCGAGGACCCTGAGCACTGAGCACTGAGCACCCTGAGCACTGAGCACCCTGCACCCTGAGTACTGAGCACCCAGCACCCTGAGCACTGAGGACCGATCACACTGAGTACTAAGCACCCTGCACCCTGAGTACTGAGCACGCAGCACCCTGAGCTCTGAGCACCCAGCACGCTGAGTACTGAGCACTGAGCACCCTGAGTACTGAGCACCGAGCACCCTGAGCACTGAGCACCCAGCACTCTGAGTACTGAGCACTGAGCACCCTGAGCACTGAGCACCCAGCACCCTGAGTACTGAGCACCGATCACCCTGAGTACTGAGCACCCAGCACTCTGAGAACTGAGCACCCAGCACCCTGAGCACTGAGCACCCAGCACCCCGAGCACTGAGCACCGAGCACCCTGAGTACTAAGCATCCAGGACCCTGAGTACTCAGCACCCAGCACCCTGAGCACTGAGCACCCAGCACCCCGAGCACTGAGCATCGAGCACCCTGAGTACTAAGCACCCAGAACCCTGAGTACTGAGCACCCAGTACCCTGAGTACTGAGCACCCAGCACCCTGAGCACTGAGCACCCAGCACCCTGAGTACTGAGCACCGAGCACCCCGAGCACTGAGCACCTAGCACCCTGAGTACTGAGCACCCAGCACCCTGAGCACTGAGCACCCAGCACCATGAGTACTGAGCACCGAGCACCCTGAGTACTGAGCACCCAGCACCCTGAGTACTGAGCACCCAGCACCCTGAGCACTGAGCACCCAGCACCCTGAGTACTGAGCATCCAGCACCCCGAGCACTGAGCACCCAGCACCCAGAGCACTGAGCACTGAGCACCCTGAGTACTGAGCACCGAGCACCCCGAGCACTGAGCACCCAGCACCCTGAGCACTGAGCACCCTGAGGACTGAGCATCCAGCACCCTGAGCACTGAGCACCCAGCACCCTGAGCACTGAGCACCCTGAGGACTGAGCACCCAGCACCCTGAGCACTGAGCACCCAGCACCCTGAGTACTGAGCAGCGATCACCTGAGCACTGAGCACCCAGCACCCCGAGCACTGAGCACCCAGCACCCTGAGCACTGAGCACCGAGCACCCTGAGTACTGAGCACTGAGCACCCTGAGCACTGAGCACCCTGCACCCTGAGTACTGAGCACCCAGCACCCTGAGCACTGAGGACCGAGCACACTGAGTACTAAGCACCCTGCACCCTGAGTACTGAGCACCCAGCACCCTGAGCACTGAGCACCCAGCACGCTGAGTACTGAGCACTGAGCACCCTGAGTACTGAGCACCGAGCACCCTGAGCACTGAGCACCCAGCACCCTGAGTACTGAGCACTGAGCACCCTGAGCACTGAGCACCCAGCACCCTGAGTACTGAGCACGGATCACCCTGAGTACTGAGCACCCAGCACTCTGAGCACTGAGCACCCAGCACCCCGAGCACTGAGCACCCAGCACCCCGAGCACTGAGCACCCAGCACCCCGAGCACTGAGCACCCAGCACCCTGAGTACTGAGCATTGAGCACCCTGAGTACTGAGCACCGAGCACCCTGAGTACTGAGCACCCAGCACCCCGAGCACTGAGCACCGAGCACACTGAGTACTGAGCACCCAGCACCCTGAGCACTGAGCACCCAGCACCCGAGCACTGAGCACTGAGCACCCTGAGTACTAAGCCCCCAGAACCCTGAGTACTGAGCACCCAGCACCCTGAGTACTGAGCACCCAGCACCCTGAGTACTGAGCACCCAGCGTACTGAGCACCGAGCACACCGAGCACTGAGCACCTAGCACCCTGAGTACTGAGCACCCAGCACCCTGAGCACTGAGCACCCAGCATCCTGAGTACTAAGCACCGAGCACCCTGAGTACTGAGCACCCAGGACCCTGAGCACTGAACACACAGCACCATTAGTACTGAGCACCCCGAGCACTGAGCACCCAGCACCCTGAGTACTGAGCACCGAGCACCCCGAGAACTGAGCACCCAGCACCCCGAGCACTGAGCACCCAGCACCCCCAGCACTGAGCACCCAGCACCCTGAGTACTGAGCACCCAGCACCCTGAGTACTGAGCAACCAACACCCCGAGCACTGAGCACCCAGCACCCTGAGCACTGAGCACCCAGCACCCCGAGCACTGAGCACCCAGCACCCAGAGCACTGAGCACTGAGCACCCTGAGTACTGAGCACCGAGCACGCCGAGCACTGACCACCCAGCACCCTGAGCACTGAGCACCCTGAGGACTGAGCACCCAGCACCCTGAGCACTGACACCCAGCACCCTGAGCACTGAGCACCCTGAGGACAGAGCACCCAGCACCCTGAGCACTGAGCACCCAGCACCCTGAGTACTGAGCACCGATCACCTGAGCACTGAGCACCCAGCACCCCGAGCACTGAGCACCCAGCACCCTGAGCACTGAGCACCGAGGACCCTGAGCACTGAGCACTGAGCACCCTGAGCACTGAGCACCCTGCACCCTGAGTACTGAGCACCCAGCACCCTGAGCACTGAGGACCGATCACACTGAGTACTAAGCACCCTGCACCCTGAGTACTGAGCACGCAGCACCCTGAGCTCTGAGCACCCAGCACGCTGAGTACTGAGCACTGAGCACCCTGAGTACTGAGCACCGAGCACCCTGAGCACTGAGCACCCAGCACTCTGAGTACTGAGCACTGAGCACCCTGAGCACTGAGCACCCAGCACCCTGAGTACTGAGCACCGATCACCCTGAGTACTGAGCACCCAGCACTCTGAGAACTGAGCACCCAGCACCCTGAGCACTGAGCACCCAGCACCCCGAGCACTGAGCACCGAGCACCCTGAGTACTAAGCATCCAGGACCCTGAGTACTCAGCACCCAGCACCCTGAGCACTGAGCACCCAGCACCCCGAGCACTGAGCATCGAGCACCCTGAGTACTAAGCACCCAGAACCCTGAGTACTGAGCACCCAGTACCCTGAGTACTGAGCACCCAGCACCCTGAGCACTGAGCACCCAGCACCCTGAGTACTGAGCACCGAGCACCCCGAGCACTGAGCACCTAGCACCCTGAGTACTGAGCACCCAGCACCCTGAGCACTGAGCACCCAGCACCATGAGTACTGAGCACCGAGCACCCTGAGTACTGAGCACCCAGCACCCTGAGTACTGAGCACCCAGCACGCTGAGTACTGAGCACCCAGCGTACTGAGCGCCGAGCACCCAGCACCCTGAGTACTGAGCACCCAGCACCCTGAGCACTGAGCACCCAGCACCCTGAGTACTGAGTACTGAGCACCCCGAGTACTGAGCAAAGAGCACCCCGAGCTCTGAGCACCCAGCACCCCGAGCACCGAGCACCCTGAGTACTGAGCACCCAGCACCCTGAGCGCTGAGCACCCAGCACCCTGAGTACTGAGCACCGAGCACCCCGAGCACTGAGCACCCAGCACCCTGAGCACGGAGCACCCTGATTACTGCGCACTGAGCACCCTGAGTACTGACCACCCAGCACCCTGAGTACTGAGCACCCAGCACCCTGAGCAATGATCACCCTGAGTACTGAGCACCCAGCACCTTGAGCACCGAGCACCGAGCACCCCGAGTACTGAGCACCCAGCATCCTGAGTACTAAGCACCGAGCACCCTGAGTACTGAGCACCCAGCACCCTGAGCACTGAACACACAGCACTGTGAGTACTGAGCACCCGGAGCACTGAGCACCCAGCACCCTGAGTACTGAGCACCGAGCACCCCGAGAACTGAGCACCCAGCACCCCGAGCACTCAGCACCCAGCACCCCGAGCACTGAGCACCCAGCACCCTGAGTACTGAGCACCCAGCACCCTGAGTACTGAGCAACCAACACCCCGAGCACTGAGCACCCAGCACCCTGAGCACTGAGCACCCAGCACCCTGAGCACTGAGCACCCAGCACCCCGAGCACTGAGCACCCAGCACCCTGAGTACTGAGCACTGAGCACCCAGCACCCCGAGCACTGAGACCCCAGCACCTTGAGTACTGAGCACTGAGCACCTAGCACCCCGAGCACTGAGCACCCAGCACCCTGAGCCCTGAGCACACATCACCCGAGTACTGAGCACCCAGCACCCAGAGTACTGAGCACCCAGCATCCTGAGTACTGAGCACCCAGCACCCCGAGTACTGAGCAACCAGCACCCTGAGTACTGAGCACCCAGCACCCTGAGCACTGAGCACCCAGCACCCCGAGCACTGAGGACCTAGCACCCTGAGCACTGAGCACCGAGCACCCTGAGTACTGAGCACCGAGCACCCTGAGTACTGAGCACCCAGCACCCTGAGTACTGAGCACCCAGCCCACTGAGTACTGAGCACCCAGCACCCTGAGCACTGATCACCCAGCACCCTGAGTACTGAGCACTGAGTACCCAGCACCCCGAGCACTGAGCACCCAGCACCCTGAGTACTGAGCACTGAGTACCCTGAGTACTGAGCACACAGCACCCCGAGCACTGAGCACCCAGCACCCTGATTACTGAGCACTGAGCACCCAGCACCCTGAGCACTGAGCACACAGCACCCTGTGTACTGAGCACTGAGTACCCAGTACCCCGAGCACTGAGACCCAGCACCCTGAGCACTGAGCACCCAGCACCCCGAGAACTGAGCACCCAGCACCCCGAGCACTGTGCACCCAGCACCCTGAGCACTGAGCACCCAGCACCCTGAGTACTGAGCACCCAGCACCCTGAGCACTGAGCACCCAGCACCCTGAGCACTGAGCACCCAGCACCCTGAGTACTGAGCACCCAGCACCCTGAGTACTGAACACCCAGCACACCGAGCACTGAGCACCCAGCACCCTGAGCACTGAGCACCGAGCACCCTGAGTACTGAGCACCCAGCACCCTGAGTACTGAGCACCCAGCACCCTGAGCACTGAGCACCCAGCACCCTGAGCACTGAGCACCCAGCACCCTGATTACTGAGGACCCAGCACCCTGAGTACTGAACACCCAGCACCCTGTGCACTGAGCACTGAGCACCCAGCACCCTGAGCACTGAGCACTGAGCACCCAGCATCCTGAGCACTGAGCACCCATCACCCCGAGCACTGAGCACCCAGCACCCAGAGCACCCAGCACCCTGAGCACTGAGCACCCTGAGCACTGAGCACTGAGCACCCAGCACCCTGATTACTGAGCACCCAACACTCTGAGCACTGAGCACCCAGCACGGTGAGTACTGAGCACTGAGCACCCAGCACCCTGAGTACTGAGCACCCAGCACCCCGAGCACTGAGCACCCAGCACCCTGTGTACTGAGCACCGGGCACCCCGAGCACTGAGCACCCAGCACCCTGAGTACTGAGCACCCAGCACCCCGAGAATGAGCACCCAGCACGCCGAGCACTGAGCACCCAGCACCCTGAGCACTGAGCACCCAGCACCCTGAGTACTGAGCACCCAGCACCCCAAGCACTGAGCACCCAGCACCCTGAGTACTGAGCACCCTGAGTACTGAGCTCCCAGCACCCTGAGTACTGAGCACCCTGCACCCCGAGCACTGAGCTCCCTGAGTACTGAGCACCCAGCACCCTGAGTACTGAGCACCCAGCACCCTGAGTACTGAGGACTGAGCACAAAGAGAACTGAGCACCCAGCACCCCGAGGACTGACCACCCAGCACCCTGAGTACTGAGCACCGAGCACCCCGAGCACTGAGCACCCAGCACCCTGAGCACTGAGCACCCAGCACCCCGAGCACTGAGCACCCAGTACCCTGAGCACTGAGCACCCAGCACCCCGAGCACTGAGCACCGAGCACCCTGAGCACCCAGCAGCCTGAGCACTGAGCACACTGAGCACTGAGCACTGAGCACAGAGCACCCTGAGTACTGAGCACCCAACACTCTGAGCACTGAGCACCCAGCACCCTGAGTACTGAGCACCGAGCACCCTGAGTACTGAGCACCCAGCACCCTGAGTACTGAGCACCCAGCACCCTGAGTACTGAGCACCCAGCGTACTGAGCACCGAGCACCCAGCACCCTGAGTACTGAACACTGAGCACCCAGAGAACTGAGCACCCAGCACCCAGAGGACTGAGCACCCAGCACCCTGTGCACTGAGCACTGAGCATCCAGCACCCCGAGCACTGAGCACCCTGAGCTCTTAGCACCCTGAGTACTGAGCACCCAGAACCCTGAGTACTGAGCACCCAGCACCCTGAGCACTGAGCACCCAGCACCCTGAGTACTGAGCACCGAGCACCCCGAGCACTGAGCACCCAGCACCCTGAGTACTGAGCCCCGAGCTCCCCGAGCACTGAGCACCCTGAGTACTGAGCACCCAGCACCCTGAGTACTGAGCACCGAGCACCCCGAGCACTGAGCACCCAGCACCCCGAGCACTGAGCACCCAGCACCGTGAGTACTGAGCACCGAGCACCCTGAGCACTGAGCACCCAGCACCCTGAGTACTGAGCACCCAGCACCCTGAGTACTGAGCACCCAGCACCCCGAGCACTGAGCACCGAACACCCTGAGTACTGAGCACCCAGCACCCTGAGCACTGAGCACCCAGCACAATGAGTACTGAGCACAAAGCACCCTGATTACTGAGCACCAAGCACCCCGAGCACTGAGCACCGAGCACCCCAAGCACTGAGCACCCAGCACCCCGAGCACTGAGCACCCAGCACCCTCAGTACTAAGCACCCAGCACCCTGAGTACTGAGCACCCAGCACCCTGAGCACTGAGCACCCAGCACCCTGAGTACTGAGCACCGAGCACCCTGAGTACTGAGCACCCAGCACCCTGAGTACTGAGCACCCAGCACCCTGAGTACTCAGCACCCAGCGTACTGAGCACCGAGCACCCAGCACCCTGAGTACTGAGCACCCAGCACCCTGAGCACTGAGCACCCAGCACCCTGAGCACTGAGCACCCAGCACCCTGAGTACTGAGCACCCAGCACCCTGAGCACTGAGCACCCAGCACCCTGAGTACTGAGCACCCAGCACCCTGAGCACTGAGCACCCAGCACCCTAAGTACTGAGCACCCAGCACCCTGAGCACTGAGCAACCAGCACCCTGAGTACTGAGCACCCATCACAGCGAGCACTGAGCACCCAGCACCCTGAGAATGAGCAACCAGCACCCCGAGTACTGAGCACCGAGCACCCTGAGCACTGAGTACCCAGCACCCTGAGTACTGAGCACCCAGCACCCTGAGCACTGAGCACCCAGCACACTGAGTACTGAGCACCCAGCACCCTGAGCACTGAGCACCCAGCACCCTGAGTACTGAGCATCCAGCACCCCGAGCACTGAGCACCCAGCACCCAGAGCACTGAGCACTGAGCACCCTGAGTACTGAGCACCGAGCACCCCGAGCACTGAGCACCCAGCACCCTGAGCACTGAGCACCCTGAGGACTGAGCACCCAGCACCCTGAGCACTGAGCACCCAGCACCCTGAGCACTGAGCACCCTGAGGACTGAGCACCCAGCACCCTGAGCACTGAGCACCCAGCACCTTGAGTACTGAGCAGCGATCACCTGAGCACTGAGCACCCAGCACCCCGAGCACTGAGCACCCAGCACCCTGAGCACTGAGCACCGAGCACCCTGAGTACTGAGCACTGAGCACCCTGAGCACTGAGCACCCTGCACCCTGAGTACTGAGCACCCAGCACCCTGAGCACTGAGGACCGAGCACACTGAGTACTAAGCACCCTGCACCCTGAGTACTGAGCACCCAGCACCCTGAGCACTGAGCACCCAGCACGCTGAGTACTGAGCACTGAGCACCCTGAGTACTGAGCACCGAGCACCCTGAGCACTGAGCACCCAGCACCCTGAGTACTGAGCACTGAGCACCCTGAGCACTGAGCACCCAGCACCCTGAGTACTGAGCACGGATCACCCTGAGTACTGAGCACCCAGCACTCTGAGCACTGAGCACCCAGCACCCCGAGCACTGAGCACCCAGCACCCCGAGCACTGAACACCCAGCACCCTGAGTACTGAGCACTGAGCACATTGAGTACTGAGCACCGAGCACCCTGAGTACTGAGCACCCAGCACCCCGAGCACTGAGCACCGAGCACCCTGAGTACTGAGCACCCAGCACCCTGAGCACTGAGCACCCAGCACCCCGAGCACTGAGCACTGAGCACCCTGAGTACTAAGCCCCCAGAACCCTGAGTACTGAGCACCCAGCACCCTGAGTACTGAGCACCCAGCACCCTGAGTACTGAGCACCCAGCGTACTGAGCACCAAGCACCCCGAGCACTGAGCACCTAGCACCCTGAGTACTGAGCACCCAGCACCCTGAGCACTGAGCACCCAGCATCCTGAGTACTAAGCACTGAGCACCCTGAGTACTGAGCACCCAGGACCCTGAGCACTGAACACACAGCACCATTAGTACTGAGCACCCCGAGCACTGAGCACCCAGCACCCTGAGTACTGAGCACCGAGCACCCCGAGAACTGAGCACCCAGCACCCCGAGCACTGAGCACCCAGCACCCCCAGCACTGAGCACCCAGCACCCTGAGTACTGAGCACCCAGCACCCTGAGTACTGAGCAACCAACACCCCGAGCACTGAGCACCCAGCACCCTGAGCACTGAGCACCCAGCACCCTGAGCACTGAGCACCCAGTACCCCTACCCCTGAGCAAGCAGCACCCTGAGTACTGAGCACTGAGCACCCAGCACCCCGAGCACTGAGCCCTCAGCACCTTGAGTACTGAGCACTGAGCACCTAGCACCCCGAGCACTGAGCACCCTGCACCCTGAGCCCTGAGCACCCATCACCCGAGAACTGAGCACCCAGCACCCAGAGTACTGAGCACCCAGCATCCTGAGTACTGAGCACCCAGCACCCTGAGTACTGAGCACCCAGCACCCTGAGTACTGAGCACCCAGCACCCTGAGCACTGAGCACCCAGCACCCCGAGCACTGAGGACCTAGCACCCTGAGTACTGAGCACTGAGCACCCAGCACCCCGAGCACTGAGCACCCAGCACCCTGAGTACTGAGCAATGAGCACCCAGCACCCCGAGCACTGAGCACCCAGCACCCTGAGCCCTGAGCACCCAGCACCCGAGTACTGAGCACCCAGCACCCAGAGTATTGAGCACCCAGCTCCCTGAGTACTGAGCACCCAGCACCCCGAGTACTGAGCACTGAGTACCCTGAGTACTGAGCACACAGCACCCCGAGCACTGAGCACCCAGCACCCTGAGTACTGAGCACTGAGCACCCAGCACCCCGAGCACTGAGCACCCAGCACCCTGTGTACTGAGGACTGAGTACCCAGTACCCCGAGCACTGAGACCCAGCACCCTGAGCATTGAGCACCCAGCACCCCGAGAACTGAGCACCCAGCACCCCTAGCACTGTGTACCCAGCACCCTGAGCACTGAGCACCGAGCACCCTGAGTACTGAGCACCCAGCACCCTGAGTACTGAGCACCCAGCACCCTGAGCACTGAGCACCCAGCACCCTGAGCACTGAGCATCCAGCACCCTGAGTACTGAGCACCCAGCACCCTGAGTACGGAACACCCAGCATACCGAGCACTGAGCACCCAGCACCCTGAGCACTGAGCACCGAGCACCCTGAGTACTGAGCACCCAGCACCCTGAGTACTGAGCACCCAGCACCCTGAGCACTGAGCACCCAGCACCCTGAGCACTGAGCACCCAGCACGCTGAGTACTGAGCACCCAGCACCCTGAGTACTGAACACCCAGCACCCTGAGCACTGAGCACTGAGCACCCAGCACCCTGAGCACTGAGCACTGAGCACCCAGCACCCTGAGCACTGAGCACCCATCACCCCGAGCACTGAGCACCCAGCACCCTGAGCACCCAGCACCCTGAGCACTGAGCACCCTGAGCACTGAGCACTGAGCACCCAGCACCCTGATTACTGAGGACCCAGCACCCTGAGTACTGAACACCCAGCACCCTGAGCACTGAGCACTGAGCACCCAGCACCCTGAGCACTGAGCAGTGAGCACCCAGCATCCTAAGCACTGAGCACCCATCACCCCGAGCACTGAGCACCCAGCACCCTGAGCACCCAGCACCCTGAGCACTGAGCACCCTGAGCACTGAGCACTGAGCACCCAGCACCCTGATTACTGAGCACCCAACACTCTGAGCACTGAGCACCCAGCACGGTGAGTACTGAGCACTGAGCACCCAGCACCCTGAGTACTGAGCACCCAGCACCCCGAGCACTGAGCACCCAGCACCCTGTGTACTGAGCACCGAGCACCCCGAGCACTGAGCACCCAGCACCCTGAGTACTGAGCACCCAGCACCCCGAGAATGAGCACCCAGCACGCCGAGCACTGAGCACCCAGCACCCTGAGCACTGAGCACCCAGCACCCTGAGTACTGAGCACCCAGCACCCCAAGCACTGAGCACCCAGCACCCTGAGTACTGAGCACCCTGAGTACTGAGCTCCCAGCACCCTGAGTACTGAGCACCCTGCACCCCGAGCACTGAGCTCCCTGAGTACTGAGCACCCCACACCCTGAGTACTGAGCACCCAGCACCCTGAGTACTGAGGACTGAGCACAAAGAGAACTGAGCACCCAGCACACCGAGGACTGACCACCCAGCACCCTGAGTACTGAGGACTGAGTACCCAGTACCCCGAGCACTGAGACCCAGCACCCTGAGCATTGAGCACCCAGCACCCCGAGAACTGAGCACCCAGCACCCCTAGCACTGTGTACCCAGCACCCTGAGCACTGAGCACCGAGCACCCTGAGTACTGAGCACCCAGCACCCTGAGTACTGAGCACCCAGCACCCTGAGCACTGAGCACCCAGCACCCTGAGCACTGAGCATCCAGCACCCTGAGTACTGAGCACCCAGCACCCTGAGTACGGAACACCCAGCATACCGAGCACTGAGCACCCAGCACCCTGAGCACTGAGCACCGAGCACCCTGAGTACTGAGCACCCAGCACCCTGAGTACTGAGCACCCAGCACCCTGAGCACTGAGCACCCAGCACCCTGAGCACTGAGCACCCAGCACGCTGAGTACTGAGCACCCAGCACCCTGAGTACTGAACACCCAGCACCCTGAGCACTGAGCACTGAGCACCCAGCACCCTGAGCACTGAGCACTGAGCACCCAGCACCCTGAGCACTGAGCACCCATCACCCCGAGCACTGAGCACCCAGCACCCTGAGCACCCAGCACCCTGAGCACTGAGCACCCTGAGCACTGAGCACTGAGCACCCAGCACCCTGATTACTGAGGACCCAGCACCCTGAGTACTGAACACCCAGCACCCTGAGCACTGAGCACTGAGCACCCAGCACCCTGAGCACTGAGCAGTGAGCACCCAGCATCCTGAGCACTGAGCACCCATCACCCCGAGCACTGAGCACCCAGCACCCTGAGCACCCAGCACCCTGAGCACTGAGCACCCTGAGCACTGAGCACTGAGCACCCAGCACCCTGATTACTGAGCACCCAACACTCTGAGCACTGAGCACCCAGCACGGTGAGTACTGAGCACTGAGCACCCAGCACCCTGAGTACTGAGCACCCAGCACCCCGAGCACTGAGCACCCAGCACCCTGTGTACTGAGCACCGAGCACCCCGAGCACTGAGCACCCAGCACCCTGAGTACTGAGCACCCAGCACCCCGAGAATGAGCACCCAGCACGCCGAGCACTGAGCACCCAGCACCCTGAGCACTGAGCACCCAGCACCCTGAGTACTGAGCACCCAGCACCCCAAGCACTGAGCACCCAGCACCCTGAGTACTGAGCACCCTGAGTACTGAGCTCCCAGCACCCTGAGTACTGAGCACCCTGCACCCCGAGCACTGAGCTCCCTGAGTACTGAGCACCCCACACCCTGAGTACTGAGCACCCAGCACCCTGAGTACTGAGGACTGAGCACAAAGAGAACTGAGCACCCAGCACACCGAGGACTGACCACCCAGCACCCTGAGTACTGAGCACCGAGCACCCCGAGCACTAAGCACCCAGCACCCTGAGCACTGAGCACCCAGCACCCCGAGCACTGAGCACCCAGTACCCTGAGCACTGAGCACCCAGCACCCCGAGCACTGAGCACCCAGCACCCTGAGCCCTGAGCACCCAGCACCCGAGTACTGAGCACCCAGCACCCAGAGTATTGAGCACCCAGCTCCCTGAGTACTGAGCACCCAGCACCCCGAGTACTGAGCACTGAGTACCCTGAGTACTGAGCACACAGCACCCCGAGCACTGAGCACCCAGCACCCTGAGTACTGAGCACTGAGCACCCAGCACCCCGAGCACTGAGCACCCAGCACCCTGTGTACTGAGGACTGAGTACCCAGTACCCCGAGCACTGAGACCCAGCACCCTGAGCACTGAGCACCCAGCACCCCGAGAACTGAGCACCCAGCACCCCTAGCACTGTGTACCCAGCACCCTGAGCACTGAGCACCGAGCACCCTGAGTACTGAGCACCCAGCACCCTGAGTACTGAGCACCCAGCACCCTGAGCACTGAGCACCCAGCACCCTGAGCACTGAGCATCCAGCACCCTGAGTACTGAGCACCCAGCACCCTGAGTACTGAACACCCAGCATACCGAGCACTGAGCACCCAGCACCCTGAGCACTGAGCACCGAGCACCCTGAGTACTGAGCACCCAGCACCCTGAGTACTGAGCACCCAGCACCCTGAGCACTGAGCACCCAGCACCCTGAGCACTGAGCACCCAGCACCCTGAGTACTGAGCACCCAGCACCCTGAGTACTGAACACCCAGCACCCTGAGCACTGAGCACTGAGCACCCAGCACCCTGAGCACTGAGCACTGAGCACCCAGCACCCTGAGCACTGAGCACCCATCACCCCGAGCACTGAGCACCCAGCACCCTGAGCACCCAGCACCCTGAGCACTGAGCACCCTGAGCACTGAGCACTGAGCACCCAGCACCCTGATTACTGATGACCCAGCACCCTGAGTACTGAACACCCAGCACCCTGAGCACTGAGCACTGAGCACCCAGCACCCTGAGCACTGAGCAGTGAGCACCCAGCATCCTGAGCACTGAGCACCCATCACCCCGAGCACTGAGCACCCAGCACCCTGAGCACCCAGCACCCTGAGCACTGAGCACCCTGAGCACTGAGCACTGAGCACCCAGCACCCTGATTACTGAGCACCCAACACTCTGAGCACTGAGCACCCAGCACGGTGAGTACTGAGCACTGAGCACCCAGCACCCTGAGTACTGAGCACCCAGCACCCCGAGCACTGAGCACCCAGCACCCTGTGTACTGAGCACCGAGCACCCCGAGCACTGAGCACCCAGCACCCTGAGTACTGAGCACCCAGCACCCCGAGAATGAGCACCCAGCACGCCGAGCACTGAGCACCCAGCACCCTGAGCACTGAGCACCCAGCACCCTGAGTACTGAGCACCCAGCACCCCAAGCACTGAGCACCCAGCACCCTGAGTACTGAGCACCCTGAGTACTGAGCTCCCAGCACCCTGAGTACTGAGCACCCTGCACCCCGAGCACTGAGCTCCCTGAGTACTGAGCACCCAGCACCCTGAGTACTGAGCACCCAGCACCCTGAGTACTGAGGACTGAGCACAAAGAGAACTGAGCACCCAGCACACCGAGGACTGACCACCCAGCACCCTGAGTACTGAGCACCGAGCACCCCGAGCACTGAGCACCCAGCACCCTGAGCACTGAGCACCCAGCACCCCGAGCACTGAGCACCCAGTACCCTGAGCACTGAGCACCCAGCACCCCGAGCACTGAGCACCCAGCACCCTGAGCACCCAGCAGCCTGAGCACTGAGCACACTGAGCACTGAGCACAGAGCACCCTGAGTACTGAGCACCCAACACTCTGAGCACTGAGCACCCAGCACCCTGAGTACTGAGCACCGAGCACCCTGAGTACTGAGCACCCAGCACCCTGAGTACTGAGCACCCAGCACCCTGAGTACTGAGCACCCAGCGTACTGAGCACCGAGCACCCAGCACCCTGAGTACTGAGCACTGAGCACCCAGAGAACTGAGCACCCAGCACCCAGAGGACTGAGCACCCAGCACCCTGTGCACTGAGCACTGAGCATCCAGCACCCCGAGCACTGAGCACCCTGAGCTCTTAGCACCCTGAGTACTGAGCACCCAGAACCCTGAGTACTGAGCACCCAGCACCCTGAGCACTGAGCACCCAGCACCCTGAGTACTGAGCACCGAGCACCCCGAGCACTGAGCACCCAGCACCCTGAGTACTGAGCCCCGAGCTCCCCGAGCACTGAGCACCCTGAGTACTGAGCACCCAGCACCCTGAGTACTGAGCAGCGAGCACCCCGAGCACTGAGCACCCAGCACCCCGAGCACTGAGCACCCAGCACCCTGAGTACTGAGCACCCAGCACCCTGAGAATGAGTACCGTGAGCACTGAGTACCCAGCACCGTGAGTACTGAGCACCGAGCACCCTGAGCACTGAGCACCCAGCACCCTGAGTACTGAGCACCCAGCACCCTGAGTACTGAGCACCCAGCACCCCGAGCACTGAGCACCGAACACCCTGAGTACTGAGCACCCAGCACCCTGAGCACTGAGCACCCAGCACAACGAGTACTGAGCACAAAGCACCCTGATTACTGAGCACCAAGCACCCCGAGCACTGAGCACCGAGCACCCCAAGCACTGAGCACCCAGCACCCCGAGCACTGAGCACCCAGCACCCTGAGTACTAAGCACCCAGCACCCTGAGTACTGAGCACCCAGCACCCTGAGTACTGAGCACCCAGCACCCTGAGTACTGAGCACCCAGCGTACTGAGCACCGAGCACCCCGAGCACTGAGCACCTAGCACCCTGAGTACTGAGCACCCAGCACCCTGAGCACTGAGCACCCAGCACCCTGAGTACTGAGCACCGAGCACCCTGAGTACTGAGCACCCAGCACCCTGAGTACTGAGCACCCAGCACCCTGAGTACTGAGCACCCAGCGTACTGAGCACCGAGCACCCAGCACCCTGAGTACTGAGCACCCAGCACCCTGAGCACTGAGCACCCAGCACCCTGAGCACTGAGCACCCAGCACCCTGAGTACTGAGCACCCAGCACCCTGAGCACTGAGCACCCAGCACCCTGAGTACTGAGCACCCAGCACCCTGAGCACTGAGCACCCAGCACCCTGAGTACTGAGCACGCAGCACCCTGAGCACTGAGCAACCAGCACCCTGAGTACTGAGCTCCCATCACAGCGAGCACTGAGCACCCAGCACCCTGAGAATGAGCACCCAGCACCCCGAGTACTGAGCACCGAGCACCCTGAGCACTGAGTACCCAGCACCCTGAGTACTGAGCACCCAGCACCCTGAGCACTGAGCACCCAGCACACTGAGTACTGAGCACCCAGCACCCTGAGCACTGAGCACCCAGCACCCTGAGTACTGAGCATCCAACACCCCGAGCACTGAGCACCCAGCACCCAGAGCACTGAGCACTGAGCACCCTGAGTACTGAGCACCGAGCACCCCGAGCACTGAGCACCCAGCACCCTGAGCACTGAGCACCCTGAGGACTGAGCACCCAGCACCCTGAGCACTGAGCACCCAGCACCCTGAGCACTGAGCACCCTGAGGACTGAGCACCCAGCACCCTGAGCACTGAGCACCCAGCACCCTGAGCACTGAGGACCGAGCACACTGAGTACTAAGCACCCTGCACCCTGAGTACTGAGCACCCAGCACCCTGAGCACTGAGCACCCAGCACGCTGAGTACTGAGCACTGAGCACCCTGAGTACTGAGCACCGAGCACCCTGAGCACTGAGCACACAGCACCCTGAGTACTGAGCACCGAGCACCCTGAGCACTGAGCACCCAGCACCCTGAGTACTGAGCACTGAGCACCCTGAGCACTGAGCACTGAGCACCCTGAGTACTGAGCACCGAGCACCCTGAGTACTGAGCACCAAGCACCCCGAGCACTGAGCACCGAGCACCCTGAGTACTGAGCACCCAGCACCCTGAGCACTGAGCACCCAGCACCCCGAGCACTGAGCACTGAGCACCCTGAGTACTAAGCCCCCAGAACCCTGAGTACTGAGCACCCAGCACCCTGAGTACTGAGCACCCAGCACCCTGAGTACTGAGCACCCAGCGTACTGAGCACCGAGCACCCCGAGCACTGAGCACCTAGCACCCTGAGTACTGAGCACCCAGCACCCTGAGCACTGAGCACCCCGCATCCTGAGTACTAAGCACCGAGCACCCTGAGTACTGAGCACCCAGCACCCTGAGCACTGAACACACAGCACCATTAGTACTGAGCACCCCGAGCACTGAGCACCCAGTACCCTGAGTACTGAGCACCGAGCACCCCGAGAACTGAGCACCCAGCACCCTGAGCACTGAGCACCCAGCACTCCGAGCACTGAGCACCGAACACCCTGAGTACTGAGCACCCAGCACACTGAGCACTGAGCACCCAGCACAACGAGTACTGAGCACAAAGCACCCTGATTACTGAGCACCAAGCACCCCGAGCACTGAGCACCGAGCACCCCAAGCACTGAGCACCCAGCACCCCGAGCACTGAGCACCCAGCACCCTGAGTACTAAGCACCCAGCACCCTGAGTACTGAGCACCCAGCACCCTGAGTACTGAGCACCCACCACCCTGAGTACTGAGCACCCAGCGTACTGAGCACCGAGCACCCCGAGCACTGAGCACCTAGCACCCTGAGTACTGAGCACCCAGCACCCTGAGCACTGAGCACCCAGCACCCTGAGTACTGAGCACCGAGCACCCTGAGTACTGAGCACCCAGCACCCTGAGTACTGAGCACCCAGCACCCTGAGTACTGAGCACCCAGCGTACTGAGCACCGAGCACCCAGCACCCTGAGTACTGAGCACCCAGCACCCTGAGCACTGAGCACCCAGCACCCTGAGCACTGAGCACCCAGCACCCTGAGTACTGAGCACCCAGCACCCTGAGCACTGAGCACCCAGCACCCTGAGTACTGAGCACCCAGCACCCTGAGCACTGAGCACCCAGCACCCTGAGTACTGAGCACCCAGCACCCTGAGCACTGAGCACCCAGCACACTGAGTACTGAGCACCCAGCACCCTGAGCACTGAGCACCCAGCACCCTGAGTACTGAGCATCCAGCACCCCGAGCACTGAGCACCCAGCACCCAGAGCACTGAGCACTGAGCACCCTGAGTACTGAGCACCGAGCACCCCGAGCACTGAGCACCCAGCACCCTGAGCACTGAGCACCCTGAGGACTGAGCACCCAGCACCCTGAGCACTGAGCACCCAGCACCCTGAGCACTGAGCACCCTGAGGACTGAGCACCCAGCACCCTGAGCACTGAGCACCCAGCACCCTGAGTACTGAGCAGCGATCACCTGAGCACTGAGCACCCAGCACCCCGAGCACTGAGCACCCAGCACCCTGAGCACTGAGCACCGAGCACCCTGACTACTGAGCACTGAGCACCCTGAGCACTGAGCACCCTGCACCCTGAGTACTGAGCACCCAGCACCCTGAGCACTGAGGACCGAGCACACTGAGTACTAAGCACCCTGCACCCTGAGTACTGAGCACCCAGCACCCTGAGCACTGAGCACCCAGCACGCTGAGTACTGAGCACTGAGCACCCTGAGTACTGAGCACCGAGCACCCTGAGCACTGAGCACCCAGCACCCTGAGTACTGAGCACTGAGCACCCTGAGCACTGAGCACCCAGCACTCTGAGTACTGAGCACGGATCACCCTGAGTACTGAGCACCCAGCACTCTGAGCACTGAGCACCCAGCACCCCGAGCACTGAGCACCCAGCACCCCGAGCACTGAGCACCCAGCACCCCGAGCACTGAGCACCCAGCACCCTGAGTACTGAGCACTGAGCACCCTGAGTACTGAGCACCGAGCACCCTGAGTACTGAGCACCCAGCACCCCGAGCACTGAGCACCGAGCACCCTGAGTACTGAGCACCCAGCACCCTGAGCACTGAGCACCCAGCACCCCGAGCACTGAGCACTGAGCACCCTGAGTACTAAGCCCCCAGAACCCTGAGTACTGAGCACCCAGCACCCTGAGTACTGAGCACCCAGCACCCTGAGTACTGAGCACCCAGCGTACTGAGCACCGAGCACCCCGAGCACTGAGCACCTAGCACCCTGAGTACTGAGCACCCAGCACCCTGAGCACTGAGCACCCCGCATCCTGAGTACTAAGCACCGAGCACCCTGAGTACTGAGCACCCAGCACCCTGAGCACTGAACACACAGCACCATTAGTACTGAGCACCCCGAGCACTGAGCACCCAGTACCCTGAGTACTGAGCACCGAGCACCCCGAGAACTGAGCACCCAGCACCCTGAGCACTGAGCACCCAGCACCCCGAGCACTGAGCACCGAACACCCTGAGTACTGAGCACCCAGCACCCTGAGCACTGAGCACCCAGCACAACGAGTACTGAGCACAAAGCACCCTGATTACTGAGCACCAAGCACCCCGAGCACTGAGCACCGAGCACCCCAAGCACTGAGCACCCAGCACCCCGAGCACTGAGCACCCAGCACCCTGAGTACTAAGCACCCAGCACCCTGAGTACTGAGCACCCAGCACCCTGAGTACTGAGCACCCAGCACCCTGAGTACTGAGCACCCAGCGTACTGAGCACCGAGCACCCCGAGCACTGAGCACCTAGCACCCTGAGTACTGAGCACCCAGCACCCTGAGCACTGAGCACCCAGCACCCTGAGTACTGAGCACAGAGCACCCTGAGTACTGAGCACCCAGCACCCGAGTACTGAGCACCCAGCACCCAGAGTATTGAGCACCCATCACAGCGAGCACTGAGCACCCAGCACCCTGAGAATGAGCACCCAGCACCCCGAGTACTGAGCACCGAGCACCCTGAGCACTGAGTACCCAGCACCCTGAGTACTGAGCAATGAGCACCCAGCACCCCGAGCACTGAGCACCCAGCACCCTGAGCCCTGAGCACCCAGCACCCGAGTACTGAGCACCCAGCACCCAGAGTATTGAGCACCCAGCTCCCTGAGTACTGAGCACTGAGTACCCTGAGTACTGAGCACACAGCACCCCGAGCACTGAGCACCCAGCACCCTGAGTACTGAGCACTGAGTACCCAGTACCCCGAGCACTGAGACCCAGCACCCTGTGTACTGAGGACTGAGTACCCAGTACCCCGAGCACTGAGACCCAGCACCCTGAGCACTGAGCACCCAGCACCCCGAGAACTGAGCACCCAGCACCCCTAGCACTGTGCACCCAGCACCCTGAGCACTGAGCACCGAGCACCCTGAGTACTGAGCACCCAGCACCCTGAGTACTGAGCACCCAGCACCCTGAGCACTGAGCACCCAGCACCCTGAGCACTGAGCATCCAGCACCCTGAGTACTGAGCACCCAGCACCCTGAGTACTGAACACCCAGCATACCGAGCACTGAGCACCCAGCACCCTGAGCACTGAGCACCGAGCACCCTGAGTACTGAGCACCCAGCACCCTGAGTACTGAGCACCCAGCACCCTGAGCACTGAGCACCCAGCACCCTGAGCACTGAGCACCCAGCACCCTGAGTACTGAGCACCCAGCACCCTGAGTACTGAACACCCAGCACCCTGAGCACTGAGCACTGAGCACCCAGCACCCTGAGCACTGAGCACTGAGCACCCAGCACCCTGAGCACTGAGCACCCATCACCCCGAGCACTGAGCACCCAGCACCCTGAGCACCCAGCACCCTGAGCACTGAGCACCCTGAGCACTGAGCACTGAGCACCCAGCACCCTGATTACTGAGGACCCAGCACCCTGAGTACTGAACACCCAGCACCCTGAGCACTGAGCACTGAGCACCCAGCACCCTGAGCACTGAGCAGTGAGCACCCAGCATCCTGAGCACTGAGCACCCATCACCCCGACCACTGAGCACCCAGCACCCTGAGCACCCAGCACCCTGAGCACTGAGCACCCTGAGCACTGAGCACTGAGCACCCAGCACCCTGATTACTGAGCACCCAACACTCTGAGCACTGAGCACCCAGCACGGTGAGTACTGAGCACTGAGCACCCAGCACCCTGAGTACTGAGCACCCAGCACCCCGAGCACTGAGCACCCAGCACCCTGTGTACTGAGCACCGAGCACCCCGAGCACTGAGCACCCAGCACCCTGAGTACTGAGCACCCAGCACCCCGAGAATGAGCACCCAGCACGCCGAGCACTGAGCACCCAGCACCCTGAGCACTGAGCACCCAGCACCCTGAGTACTGAGCACCCAGCACCCCAAGCACTGAGCACCCAGCACCCTGAGTACTGAGCACCCTGAGTACTGAGCTCCCAGCACCCTGAGTACTGAGCACCCTGCACCCCGAGCACTGAGCTCCCTGAGTACTGAGCACCCAGCACCCTGAGTACTGAGCACCCAGCACCCTGAGTACTGAGGACTGAGCACAAAGAGAACTGAGCACCCAGCACCCCGAGGACTGACCACCCAGCACCCTGAGTACTGAGCACCGAGCACCCCGAGCACTGAGCACCCAGCACCCTGAGCACTGAGCACCCAGCACCCCGAGCACTGAGCACCCAGTACCCTGAGCACTGAGCACCCAGCACCCCGTGCACTGAGCACCCAGCACCCTGAGCACCCAGCAGCCTGAGCACTGAGCACACTGAGCACTGAGCACTGAGCACAGAGCACCCTGAGTACTGAGCACCCAACACTCTGAGCACTGAGCACCCAGCACCCTGAGTACTGAGCACCGAGCACCCTGAGTACTGAGCACCCAGCACCCTGAGTACTGAGCACCCAGCACCCTGAGTACTGAGCACCCAGCGTACTGAGCACCGAGCACCCAGCACCCTGAGTACTGAGCACTGAGGACCCAGAGAACTGAGCACCCAGCACCCAGAGGACTGAGCACCCAGCACCCTGTGCACTGAGCACTGAGCATCCAGCACCCCGAGCACTGAGCACCCTGAGCTCTTAGCACCCTGAGTACTGAGCACCCAGAACCCTGAGTACTGAGCACCCAGCACCCTGAGCACTGAGCACCCAGCACCCTGAGTACTGAGCACCGAGCACCCCGAGCACTGAGCACCCAGCACCCTGAGTACTGAGCCCCGAGCTCCCCGAGCACTGAGCACCCTGAGTACTGAGCACCCAGCACCCTGAGTACTGAGCACCGAGCACCCCGAGCACTGAGCACCCAGCACCCCGAGCACTGAGCACCCAGCACCCTGAGTACTGAGCACCCAGCACCCTGAGAATGAGTACCATGAGCACTGAGTACCCAGCACCGTGAGTACTGAGCACCGAGCACCCTGAGCACTGAGCACCCAGCACCCTGAGTACTGAGCACCCAGCACCCTGAGTACTGAGCACCCAGCACCCCGAGCACTGAGCACCGAACACCCTGAGTACTGAGCACCCAGCACCCTGAGCACTGAGCACCCAGCACAACGAGTACTGAGCACAAAGCACCCTGATTACTGAGCACCAAGCACCCCGAGCACTGAGCACCGAGCACCCCAAGCACTGAGCACCCAGCACCCCGAGCACTGAGCACCCAGCACCCTGAGTACTAAGCACCCAGCACCCTGAGTACTGAGCACCCAGCACCCTGAGTACTGAGCACCCAGCACCCTGAGTACTGAGCACCCAGCGTACTGAGCACCGAGCACCCAGAGCACTGAGCACCTAGCACCCTGAGTACTGAGCACCCAGCACCCTGAGCACTGAGCACCCAGCACCCTGAGTACTGAGCACCGAGCACCCTGAGTACTGAGCACCCAGCACCCTGAGTACTGAGCACCCAGCACCCTGAGTACTGAGCACCCAGCGTACTGAGCACCGAGCACCCAGCACCCTGAGTACTGAGCACCCAGCACACTGAGCACTGAGCACCCAGCACCCTGAGCACTGAGCACCCAGCACCCTGAGTACTGAGCACCCAGCACCCTGAGCACTGAGCACCCAGCACCCTGAGTACTGAGCACCCAGCACCCTGAGCACTGAGCACCCAGCACCCTGAGTACTGAGCACCCAGCACCCTGAGCACTGAGCAACCAGCACCCTGAGTACTGAGCACCCATCACAGCGAGCACTGAGCACCCAGCACCCTGAGAATGAGCACCCAGCACCCCGAGTACTGAGCACCGAGCACCCTGAGCACTGAGTACCCAGCACCCTGAGTACTGAGCACCCAGCACCCTGAGCACTGAGCACCCAGCACACTGAGTACTGAGCACCCAGCACCCTGAGCACTGAGCACCCAGCACCCTGAGTACTGAGCATCCAGCACCCCGAGCACTGAGCACCCAGCACCCAGAGCACTGAGCACTGAGCACCCTGAGTACTTAGCACCGAGCACCCCGAGCACTGAGCACCCAGCACCCTGAGCACTGAGCACCCTGAGGACTGAGCACCCAGCACCCTGAGCACTGAGCACCCAGCACCCTGAGCACTGAGCACCCTGAGGACTGAGCACCCAGCACCCTGAGCACTGAGCACCCAGCACCCTGAGCACTGAGGACCGAGCACACTGAGTACTGAGCACTGAGCACCCTGAGTACTGAGCACCGAGCACCCTGAGCACTGAGCACCCAGCACCCTGAGTACTGAGCACCGAGCACCCTGAGCACTGAGCACCCAGCACCCTGAGTACTGAGCACTGAGCACCCTGAGCACTGAGCACCCAGCACCCTGAGTACTGAGCACGGATCACCCTGAGTACTGAGCACCCAGCACTCTGAGCACTGAGCACCCAGCACCCCGAGCACTGAGCACCCAGCACCCCGAGCACTGAGCACCCAGCACCCCGAGCACTGAGCACCCAGCACCCTGAGTACTGAGCACTGAGCACCCTGAGTACTGAGCACCGAGCACCCTGAGTACTGAGCACCCAGCACCCCGAGCACTGAGCACCGAGCACCCTGAGTACTGAGCACCCAGCACCCTGAGCACTGAGCACCCAGCACCCCGAGCACTGAGCACTGAGCACCCTGAGTACTAAGCCCCCAGAACCCTGAGTACTGAGCACCCAGCACCCTGAGTACTGAGCACCCAGCACCCTGAGTACTGAGCACCCAGCGTACTGAGCACCGAGCACCCCGAGCACTGAGCACCTAGCACCCTGAGTACTGAGCACCCAGCACCCTGAGCACTGAGCACCCCGCATCCTGAGTACTAAGCACCGAGCACCCTGAGTACTGAGCACCCAGCACCCTGAGCACTGAACACACAGCACCATTAGTACTGAGCACCCCGAGCACTGAGCACCCAGTACCCTGAGTACTGAGCACCGAGCACCCCGAGAACTGAGCACCCAGCACCCTGAGCACTGAGCACCCAGCACCCCGAGCACTGAGCACCGAACACCCTGAGTACTGAGCACCCAGCACCCTGAGCACTGAGCACCCAGCACAACGAGTACTGAGCACAAAGCACCCTGATTACTGAGCACCAAGCACCCCGAGCACTGAGCACCGAGCACCCCAAGCACTGAGCACCCAGCACCCTGAGCACTGAGCACCCAGCACCCTGAGTACTAAGCACCCAGCACCCTGAGTACTGAGCACCCAGCACCCTGAGTACTGAGCACCCAGCACCCTGAGTACTGAGCACCCAGCGTACTGAGCACCGAGCACCCAGAGCACTGAGCACCTAGCACCCTGAGTACTGAGCACCCAGCACCCTGAGCACTGAGCACCCAGCACCCTGAGTACTGAGCACCGAGCACCCTGAGTACTGAGCACCCAGCACCCTGAGTACTGAGCACCCAGCACCCTGAGTACTGAGCACCCAGCGTACTGAGCACCGAGCACCCAGCACCCTGAGTACTGAGCACCCAGCACCCTGAGCACTGAGCACCCAGCACCCTGAGCACTGAGCACCCAGCACCCTGAGTACTGAGCACCCAGCACCCTGAGCACTGAGCACCCAGCACCCTGAGTACTGAGCACCCAGCACCCTGAGCACTGAGCACCCAGCACCCTGAGTACTGAGCACCCAGCACCCTGAGCACTGAGCAACCAGCACCCTGAGTACTGAGCACCCATCACAGCGAGCACTGAGCACCCAGCACCCTGAGAATGAGCACCCAGCACCCCGAGTACTGAGCACCGAGCACCCTGAGCACTGAGTACCCAGCACCCTGAGTACTGAGCACCCAGCACCCTGAGCACTGAGCACCCAGCACACTGAGTACTGAGCACCCAGCACCCTGAGCACTGAGCACCCAGCACCCTGAGTACTGAGCATCCAGCACCCCGAGCACTGAGCACCCAGCACCCAGAGCACTGAGCACTGAGCACCCTGAGTACTGAGCACCGAGCACCCCGAGCACTGAGCACCCAGCACCCTGAGCACTGAGCACCCTGAGGACTGAGCACCCAGCACCCTGAGCACTGAGCACCCAGCACCCTGAGCACTGAGCACCCTGAGGACTGAGCACCCAGCACCCTGAGCACTGAGCACCCAGCACCCTGAGCACTGAGGACCGAGCACACTGAGTACTAAGCACCCTGCACCCTGAGTACTGAGCACCCAGCACCCTGAGCACTGAGCACCCAGCACGCTGAGTACTGAGCACTGAGCACCCTGAGTACTGAGCACCGAGCACCCTGAGCACTGAGCACCCAGCACCCTGAGTACTGAGCACCGAGCACCCTGAGCACTGAGCACCCAGCACCCTGAGTACTGAGCACTGAGCACCCTGAGCACTGAGCACCCAGCACCCTGAGTACTGAGCACGGATCACCCTGAGTACTGAGCACCCAGCACTCTGAGCACTGAGCACCCAGCACCCCGAGCACTGAGCACCCAGCACCCCGAGCACTGAGCACCCAGCACCCCGAGCACTGAGCACCCAGCACCCTGAGTACTGAGCACTGAGCACCCTGAGTACTGAGCACCGAGCACCCTGAGTACTGAGCACCCAGCACCCCGAGCACTGAGCACCGAGCACCCTGAGTACTGAGCACCCAGCACCCTGAGCACTGAGCACCCAGCACCCCGAGCACTGAGCACTGAGCACCCTGAGTACTAAGCCCCCAGAACCCTGAGTACTGAGCACCCAGCACCCTGAGTACTGAGCACCCAGCACCCTGAGTACTGAGCACCCAGCGTACTGAGCACCGAGCACCCCGAGCACTGAGCACCTAGCACCCTGAGTACTGAGCACCCAGCACCCTGAGCACTGAGCACCCCGCATCCTGAGTACTAAGCACCGAGCACCCTGAGTACTGAGCACCCAGCACCCTGAGCACTGAACACACAGCACCATTAGTACTGAGCACCCCGAGCACTGAGCACCCAGTACCCTGAGTACTGAGCACCGAGCACCCCGAGAACTGAGCACCCAGCACCCTGAGCACTGAGCACCCAGCACCCCGAGCACTGAGCACCGAACACCCTGAGTACTGAGCACCCAGCACCCTGAGCACTGAGCACCCAGCACAACGAGTACTGAGCACAAAGCACCCTGATTACTGAGCACCAAGCACCCCGAGCACTGAGCACCGAGCACCCCAAGCACTGAGCACCCAGCACCCCGAGCACTGAGCACCCAGCACCCTGAGTACTAAGCACCCAGCACCCTGAGTACTGAGCACCCAGCACCCTGAGTCCTGAGCACCCAGCACCCTGAGTACTGAGCACCCAGCGTACTGAGCACCGAGCACCCCGAGCACTGAGCACCTAGCACCCTGAGTACTGAGCACCCAGCACCCTGAGCACTGAGCACCCAGCACCCTGAGTACTGAGCACCGAGCACCCTGAGTACTGAGCACCCAGCACCCTGAGTACTGAGCACCCAGCACCCTGAGTACTGAGCACCCAGCGTACTGAGCACCGAGCACCCCGAGCACTGAGCACCTAGCACCCTGAGTACTGAGCACCCAGCACCCTGAGCACTGAGCACCCAGCACCCTGAGTACTGAGCACCGAGCACCCTGAGTACTGAGCACCCAGCACCCTGAGTACTGAGCACCCAGCACCCTGAGTACTGAGCACCCAGCGTACTGAGCACCGAGCACCCAGCACCCTGAGTACTGAGCACCCAGCACCCTGAGCACTGAGCACCCAGCACCCTGAGCACTGAGCACCCAGCACCCTGAGTACTGAGCACCCAGCACCCTGAGCACTGAGCACCCAGCACCCTGAGTACTGAGCACCCAGCACCCTGAGCACTGAGCACCCAGCACCCTGAGTACTGAGCACCCAGCACCCTGAGCACTGAGCAACCAGCACCCTGAGTACTGAGCACCCATCACAGCGAGCACTGAGCACCCAGCACCCTGAGAATGAGCACCCAGCACCCCGAGTACTGAGCACCGAGCACCCTGAGCACTGAGTACCGAGCACCCTGAGTACTGAGCAATGAGCACCCAGCACCCCGAGCACTGAGCACCCAGCACCCTGAGCCCTGAGCACCCAGCACCCGAGTACTGAGCACCCAGCACCCAGAGTATTGAGCACCCAGCTCCCTGAGTACTGAGCACCCAGCACCCCGAGTACTGAGCACTGAGTACCCTGAGTACTGAGCACACAGCACCCCGAGCACTGAGCACCCAGCACCCTGAGTACTGAGCACTGAGTACCCAGTACCCCGAGCACTGAGACCCAGCACCCTGTGTACTGAGGACTGAGTACCCAGAACCCCGAGCACTGAGACCCAGCACCCTGAGCACTGAGCACACAGCACCCCGAGAACTGAGCACCCAGCACCCCTAGCACTGTGCACCCAGCACCCTGAGCACTGAGCACCGAGCACCCTGAGTACTGAGCACCCAGCACCCTGAGTACTGAGCACCCAGCACCCTGAGCACTGAGCACCCAGCACCCTGAGCACTGAGCATCCAGCACCCTGAGTACTGAGCACCCAGCACCCTGAGTACTGAACACCCAGCATACCGAGCACTGAGCACCCAGCACCCTGAGCACTGAGCACCGAGCACCCTGAGTACTGAGCACCCAGCACCCTGAGTACTGAGCACCCAGCACCCTGAGCACTGAGCACCCAGCACCCTGAGCACTGAGCACCCAGCACCCTGAGTACTGAGCACCCAGCACCCTGAGTACTGAACACCCAGCACCCTGAGCACTGAGCACTGAGCACCCAGCACCCTGAGCACTGAGCACTGAGCACCCAGCACCCTGAGCACTGAGCACCCATCACCCCGAGCACTGAGCACCCAGCACCCTGAGCACCCAGCACCCTGAGCACTGAGCACCCTGAGCACTGAGCACTGAGCACCCAGCACCCTGATTACTGAGGACCCAGCACCCTGAGTACTGAACACCCAGCACCCTGAGCACTGAGCACTGAGCACCCAGCACCCTGAGCACTGAGCAGTGAGCACCCAGCATCCTGAGCACTGAGCACCCATCACCCCGAGCACTGAGCACCCAGCACCCTGAGCACCCAGCACCCTGAGCACTGAGCACCCTGAGCACTGAGCACTGAGCACCCAGCACCCTGATTACTGAGCACCCAACACTCTGAGCACTGAGCACCCAGCACGGTGAGTACTGAGCACTGAGCACCCAGCACCCTGAGTACTGAGCACCCAGCACCCCGAGCACTGAGCACCCAGCACCCTGTGTACTGAGCACCGAGCACCCCGAGCACTGAGCACCCAGCACCCTGAGTACTGAGCACCCAGCACCCCGAGAATGAGCACCCAGCACGCCGAGCACTGAGCACCCAGCACCCTGAGCACTGAGCACCCAGCACCCTGAGTACTGAGCACCCAGCACCCCAAGCACTGAGCACCCAGCACCCTGAGTACTGAGCACCCTGAGTACTGAGCTCCCAGCACCCTGAGTACTGAGCACCCTGCACCCCGAGCAATGAGCTCCCTGAGTACTGAGCACCGAGCACCCTGAGTACTGAGCACCCAGCACCCTGAGTACTGAGGACTGAGCACAAAGAGAACTGAGCACCCAGCACCCCGAGGACTGACCACCAAGCACCCTGAGTACTGAGCACCGAGCACCCCGAGCACTGAGCACCCAGCACCCTGAGCACTGAGCACCCAGCACCCTGAGCACTGAGCACCCAGTACCCTGAGCACTGAGCACCCAGCACCCCGAGCACTGAGCACCCAGCACCCTGAGCACCCAGCAGCCTGAGCACTGAGCACACTGAGCACTGAGCACTGAGCACAGAGCACCCTGAGTACTGAGCACCCAACACTCTGAGCACTGAGCACCCAGCACCCTGAGTACTGAGCACCGAGCACCCTGAGTACTGAGCACCCAGCACCCTGAGTACTGAGCACCCAGCGCCCTGAGTACTGAGCACCCAGCGTACTGAGCACCGAGCACCCAGCACCCTGAGTACTGAGCACTGAGCACCCAGAGAACTGAGCACCCAGCACCCAGAGGACTGAGCACCCAGCACCCTGTGCACTGAGCACTGAGCATCCAGCACCCCGAGCACTGAGCACCCTGAGCTCTTAGCACCCTGAGTACTGAGCACCCAGAACCCTGAGTACTGAGCACCCAGCACCCTGAGCACTGAGCACCCAGCACCCTGAGTACTGAGCACCGAGCACCCCGAGCACTGAGCACCCAGCACCCTGAGTACTGAGCCCCGAGCTCCCCGAGCACTGAGCACCCTGAGTACTGAGCACCCAGCACCCTGAGTACTGAGCACCGAGCACCCCGAGCACTGAGCACCCTGCACCCCGAGCACTGAGCACCCAGCACCCTGAGTACTGAGCACCCAGCACCCTGAGAATGAGTACCGTGAGCACTGAGTACCCAGCACCGTGAGTACTGAGCACCGAGCACCCTGAGCACTGAGCACCCAGCACCCTGAGTACTGAGCACCCAGCACCCTGAGTACTGAGCACCCAGCACCCCGAGCACTGAGCACCGAACACCCTGAGTACTGAGCACCCAGCACCCTGAGCAATGAGCACCCATCACCCCGAGCACTGAGCACCCAGCACCCTGAGCACCCAGCACCCTGAGCACTGAGCAGTGAGCACCCAGCATCCTGAGCACTGAGCACCCATCACCCCGAGCACTGAGCACCCAGCACCCTGAGCACCCAGCACCCTGAGCACTGAGCACCCTGAGCACTGAGCACTGAGCACCCAGCACCCTGATTACTGAGCACCCAACACTCTGAGCACTGAGCACCCAGCACGGTGAGTACTGAGCACTGAGCACCCAGCACCCTGAGTACTGAGCACCCAGCACCCCGAGCACTGAGCACCCAGCACCCTGTGTACTGAGCACCGAGCACCCCGAGCACTGAGCACCCAGCACCCTGAGTACTGAGCACCCAGCACCCCGAGAATGAGCACCCAGCACGCCGAGCACTGAGCACCCAGCACCCTGAGCACTGAGCACCCAGCACCCTGAGTACTGAGCACCCAGCACCCCAAGCACTGAGCACCCAGCACCCTGAGTACTGAGCACCCTGAGTACTGAGCTCCCAGCACCCTGAGTACTGAGCACCCTGCACCCCGAGCAATGAGCTCCCTGAGTACTGAGCACCGAGCACCCTGAGTACTGAGCACCCAGCACCCTGAGTACTGAGGACTGAGCACAAAGAGAACTGAGCACCCAGCACCCCGAGGACTGACCACCAAGCACCCTGAGTACTGAGCACCGAGCACCCCGAGCACTGAGCACCCAGCACCCTGAGCACTGAGCACCCAGCACCCTGAGCACTGAGCACCCAGTACCCTGAGCACTGAGCACCCAGCACCCCGAGCACTGAGCACCCAGCACCCTGAGCACCCAGCAGCCTGAGCACTGAGCACACTGAGCACTGAGCACTGAGCACAGAGCACCCTGAGTACTGAGCACCCAACACTCTGAGCACTGAGCACCCAGCACCCTGAGTACTGAGCACCGAGCACCCTGAGTACTGAGCACCCAGCACCCTGAGTACTGAGCACCCAGCGCCCTGAGTACTGAGCACCCAGCGTACTGAGCACCGAGCACCCAGCACCCTGAGTACTGAGCACTGAGCACCCAGAGAACTGAGCACCCAGCACCCAGAGGACAGAGCACCCAGCACCCTGTGCACTGAGCACTGAGCATCCAGCACCCCGAGCACTGAGCACCCTGAGCTCTTAGCACCCTGAGTACTGAGCACCCAGAACCCTGAGTACTGAGCACCCAGCACCCTGAGCACTGAGCACCCAGCACCCTGAGTACTGAGCACCGAGCACCCCGAGCACTGAGCACCCAGCACCCTGAGTACTGAGCCCCGAGCTCCCCGAGCACTGAGCACCCTGAGTACTGAGCACCCAGCACCCTGAGTACTGAGCACCGAGCACCCCGAGCACTGAGCACCCTGCACCCCGAGCACTGAGCACCCAGCACCCTGAGTACTGAGCACCCAGCACCCTGAGAATGAGTACCGTGAGCACTGAGTACCCAGCACCGTGAGTACTGAGCACCGAGCACCCTGAGCACTGAGCACCCAGCACCCTGAGTACTGAGCACCCAGCACCCTGAGTACTGAGCACCCAGCACCCCGAGCACTGAGCACCGAACACCCTGAGTACTGAGCACCCAGCACCCTGAGCACTGAGCACCCAGCACAACGAGTACTGAGCACAAAGCACCCTGATTACTGAGCACCAAGCACCCCGAGCACTGAGCACCGAGCACCCCAAGAACTGAGCACCCAGCACCCCGAGCACTGAGCACCCAGCACCCTGAGTACTAAGCACCCAGCACCCTGAGTACTGAGCACCCAGCACCCTGAGTACTGAGCACCCAGCACCCTGAGTACTGAGCACCCAGCGTACTGAGCACCGAGCACCCCGAGCACTGAGCACCTAGCACCCTGAGTACTGAGCACCCAGCACCCTGAGCACTGAGCACCCAGCACCCTGAGTACTGAGCACCGAGCACCCTGAGTACTGAGCACCCAGCACCCTGAGTACTGAGCACCCAGCACCCTGAGTACTGAGCACCCAGCGTACTGAGCACCGAGCACCCAGCACCCTGAGTACTGAGCACCCAGCACCCTGAGCACTGAGCACCCAGCACCCTGAGCACTGAGCACCCAGCACCCTGAGTACTGAGCACCCAGCACCCTGAGCACTGTGCACCCAGCACCCTGAGTACTGAGCACCCAGCACCCTGAGCACTGAGCACCCAGCACCCTGAGTACTGAGCACCCAGCACCCTGAGCACTGAGCAACCAGCACCCTGAGTACTGAGCACCCATCACAGCGAGCACTGAGCACCCAGCACCCTGAGAATGAGCACCCAGCACCCCGAGTACTGAGCACCGAGCACCCTGAGCACTGAGTACCCAGCACCCTGAGTACTGAGCACCCAGCACCCTGAGCACTGAGCACCCAGCACACTGAGTACTGAGCACCCAGCACCCTGAGCACTGAGCACCCAGCACCCTGAGTACTGAGCATCCAGCAAGCCGAGCACTGAGCACCCAGCACCCAGAGCACTGAGCACTGAGCACCCTGAGTACTGAGCACCGAGCACCCCGAGCACTGAGCACCCAGCACCCTGAGCACTGAGCACCCTGAGGACTGAGCACCCAGCACCCTGAGCACTGAGCACCCAGCACCCTGAGCACTGAGCACCCTGAGGACTGAGCACCCAGCACCCTGAGCACTGAGCACCCAGCACCCTGAGCACTGAGGACCGAGCACACTGAGAACTAAGCACCCTGCACCCTGAGTACTGAGCACCCAGCACCCTGAGCACTGAGCACCCAGCACGCTGAGTACTGAGCACTGAGCACCCTGAGTACTGAGCACCGAGCACCCTGAGCACTGAGCACCCAGCACCCTGAGTACTGAGCACCGAGCACACTGAGCACTGAGCACCCAGCACCCTGAGTACTGAGCACTGAGCACCCTGAGCACTGAGCACCCAGCACCCTGAGTACTGAGCACGGATCACCCTGAGTACTGAGCACCCAGCACTCTGAGCACTGAGCACCCAGCACCCCGAGCACTGAGCACCCAGCACCCCGAGCACTGAGCACCCAGCACCCCGAGCACTGAGCACCCAGCACCCTGAGTACTGAGCACTGAGCACCCTGAGTACTGAGCACCGAGCACCCTGAGTACTGAGCACCCAGCACCCCGAGCACTGAGCACCGAGCACCCTGAGTACTGAGCACCCAGCACCCTGAGCACTGAGCACCCAGCACCCCAAGCACTGAGCACTGAGCACCCTGAGTACTAAGCCCCCAGAACCCTGAGTACTGAGCACCCAGCACCCTGAGTACTGAGCACCCAGCACCCTGAGTACTGAGCACCCAGCGTACTGAGCACCGAGCACCCCGAGCACTGAGCACCTAGCACCCTGAGTACTGAGCACCCAGCACCCTGAGCACTGAGCACCCCGCATCCTGAGTACTAAGCACCGAGCACCCTGAGTACTGAGCACCCAGCACCCTGAGCACTGAACACACAGCACCATTAGTACTGAGCACCCCGAGCACTGAGCACCCAGTACCCTGAGTACTGAGCACCGAGCACCCCGAGAACTGAGCACCCAGCACCCTGAGCACTGAGCACCCAGCACCCCGAGCACTGAGCACTGAACACCCTGAGTACTGAGCACCCAGCACCCTGAGCACTGAGCACCCAGCACAACGAGTACTGAGCACAAAGCACCCTGATTACTGAGCACCAAGCACCCCGAGCACTGAGCACCGAGCACCCCAAGCACTGAGCACCCAGCACCCCGAGCACTGAGCACCCAGCACCCTGAGTACTAAGCACCCAGCACCCTGAGTACTGAGCACCCAGCACCCTGAGTACTGAGCACCCAGCACCCTGAGTACTGAGCACCCAGCGTACTGAGCACCGAGCACCCCGAGGACTGAGCACCTAGCACCCTGAGTACTGAGCACCCAGCACCCTGAGCACTGAGCACCCAGCACCCTGAGTACTGAGCACCGAGCACCCTGAGTACTGAGCACCCAGCACCCTGAGTACTGAGCACCCAGCACCCTGAGTACTGAGCACCCAGCGTACTGAGCACCGAGCACCCAGCACCCTGAGTACTGAGCACCCAGCACCCTGAGCACTGAGCACCCAGCACCCTGAGCACTGAGCACCCAGCACCCTGAGTACTGAGCACCCAGCACCCTGAGCACTGAGCACCCAGCACCCTGAGTACTGAGCACCCAGCCCCCTGAGCACTGAGCACCCAGCACCCTGAGTACTGAGCACCCAGCACCCTGAGCACTGAGCACCCAGCACACTGAGTACTGAGCACCCAGCACCCTGAGCACTGAGCACCCAGCACCCTGAGTACTGAGCATCCAGCACCCCGAGCACTGAGCACCCAGCACCCAGAGCACTGAGCACTGAGCACCCTGAGTACTGAGCACCGAGCACCCCGAGCACTGAGCACCCAGCACCCTGAGCACTGAGCACCCTGAGGACTGAGCACCCAGCACCCTGAGCACTGAGCACCCAGCACCCTGAGCACTGAGCACCCTGAGGACTGAGCACCCAGCACCCTGAGCACTGAGCACCCAGCACCCTGAGTACTGAGCAGCGATCACCTGAGCACTGAGCACCCAGCACCCCGAGCACTGAGCACCCAGCACCCTGAGCACTGAGCACCGAGCACCCTGAGTACTGAGCACTGAGCACCCTGAGCACTGAGGACCGAGCACACTGAGTACTAAGCACCCTGCACCCTGAGTACTGAGCACCCAGCACCCTGAGCACTGAGCACCCAGCACGCTGAGTACTGAGCACTGAGCACCCTGAGTACTGAGCACCGAGCACCCTGAGCACTGAGCACCCAGCACCCTGAGTACTGAGCACTGAGCACCCTGAGCACTGAGCACCCAGCACCCTGAGTACTGAGCACGGATCACCCTGAGTACTGAGCACCCAGCACTCTGAGCACTGAGCACCCAGCACCCCGAGCACTGAGCACCCAGCACGCCGAGCACTGAGCACCCAGCACCCCGAGCACTGAGCACCCAGCACCCTGAGTACTGAGCACTGAGCACCCTGAGTACTGAGCACCGAGCACCCTGAGTACTGAGCACCCAGCACCCTGAGCACTGAGCACCCAGCATCCTGAGTACTAAGCACCGAGCACCCTGAGTACTGAGCACCCAGCACCCTGAGCACTGAACACACAGCACCATTAGTACTGAGCACCCCGAGCACTGAGCACCCAGTACCCTGAGTACTGAGCACCGAGCACCCCGAGAACTGAGCACCCAGCACCCCGAGCACTGAGCACCCAGCACCCCCAGCACTGAGCATCCAGCACCCTGAGTACTGAGCACCCAGCACCCTGAGTACTGAGCAACCAACACCCCGAGCACTGAGCACCCAGCACCCTGAGCACTGAGCACCCAGCACCCTGAGCACTGAGCACCCAGCACCCCTACCCCTGAGCACCCAGCACCCTGAGTACTGAGCACTGAGCACCCAGCACCCCGAGCACTGAGCCCCCAGCACCTTGAGTACTGAGCACTGAGCACCTAGCACCCCGAGCACTGAGCACCCTGCACCCTGAGCCCTGAGCACCCATCACCCGAGAACTGAGCACCCAGCACCCAGAGTACTGAGCACCCAGCATCCTGAGTACTGAGCACCCAGCACCCTGAGTACTGAGCACCCAGCACCCTGAGTACTGAGCACCCAGCACCCTGAGCACTGAGCACCCAGCACCCCGAGCACTGAGGACCTAGCACCCTGAGCACTGAGCACCCAGCACCCTGAGTACTGAGCACCGAGCACCCTGAGTACTGAGCACCCAGCACCCTGAGTACTGAGCACCCAGCACCCTGAGTACTGAGCACCCAGCACCCTGAGCACTGATCACCCAGCACCCTGAGTACTGAGCACTGAGCACCCAGCACCCCGAGCACTGAGCACCCAGCACCCTGAGTACTGAGCAATGAGCACCCAGCACCCCGAGCACTGAGCACCCAGCACCCTGAGCCCTGAGCACCCAGCACCCGAGTACTGAGCACCCAGCACCCAGAGTACTGAGCACCCAGCTCCCTGAGTACTGAGCACCCAGCACCCCGAGTACTGAGCACTGAGTACCCTGAGTACTGAGCACACAGCATCCCGAGCACTGAGCACCCAGCACCCTGAGTACTGAGCACTGAGCACCCAGCACCCCGAGCACTGAGCACCCAGCACCCTGTGTACTGAGGACTGAGTACCCAGTACCCCGAGCACTGAGACCCAGCACCCTGAGCACTGAGCACCCAGCACCCCGAGAACTGAGCACCCAGCACCCCTAGCACTGTGCACCCAGCACCCTGAGCACTGAGCACCGAGCACCCTGAGTACTGAGCACCCAGCACCCTGAGTACTGAGCACCCAGCACCCTGAGCACTGAGCACCCAGCACCCTGAGCACTGAGCATCCAGCACCCTGAGTACTGAGCACCCAGCACCCTGAGTACTGAACACCCAGCATACCGAGCACTGAGCACCCAGCACCCTGAGCACTGAGCACCGAGCACCCTGAGTACTGAGCACCCAGCACCCTGAGTACTGAGCACCCAGCACCCTGAGCACTGAGCACCCAGCACCCTGAGCACTGAGCACCCAGCACCCTGAGTACTGAGCACCCAGCACCCTGAGTTCTGAACACCCAGCACCCTGAGCACTGAGCACTGAGCACCCAGCACCCTGAGCACTGAGCACTGAGCACCCAGCACCCTGAGCACTGAGCACCCATCACCCCGAGCACTGAGCACCCAGCACCCTGAGCACCCAGCACCCTGAGCACTGAGCACCCTGAGCACTGAGCACTGAGCACCCAGCACCCTGATTACTGAGCACCCAACACTCGGAGCACTGAGCACCCAGCACGGTGAGTACTGAGCACTGAGCACCCAGCACCCTGAGTACTGAGCACCCAGCACCCCGAGCACTGAGTACCCAGCACCCTGTGTACTGAGCACCGAGCACCCCGAGCACTGAGCACCCAGCACCCTGAGTACTGAGCACCCAGCACCCCGAGAATGAGCACCCAGCACGCCGAGCACTGAGCACCCAGCACCCTGAGCACTGAGCACCCAGCACCCTGAGTACTGAGCACCCAGCACCCCAAGCACTGAGCACCCAACACCCTGAGTACTGAGCACCCTGAGTACTGAGCACCCAGCACCCTGAGTACTGAGCACCCTGCACCCCGAGCACTGAGCTCCCTGAGTACTGAGCACCCAGCACCCTGAGTACTGAGCACCCAGCACCCTGAGTACTGAGCACTGAGCACAAAGAGAACTGAGCACCCAGCACCCCGAGGACTGACCACCCAGCACCCTGAGTACTGAGCACCGAGCAACCCGAGCACTGAGCACCCAGCCTCCTGAGCACTGAGCACCCAGCACCCTGAGCACTGAGCACCCAGCACCCTGAGCACTGAGCACCCAGCACCCCGAGCACTGAGCACCCAGCACCCTGAGCACCCAGCAGCCTGAGCACTGAGCACCCTGAGCACTGAGCACTGAGCACAGAGCACCCTGAGTACTGAGCACCCAACACTCTGAGCACTGAGCACAGAGCACGCTGAGTACTGAGCACTGAGCACCCAGCACCCTGAGTACTGAGCACCCAGCACCCCGAGCACTGAGCACCCAGCACCCTGTGTACTGAGCACCGAGCACCCCGAGCACAGAGCACCCAGCACCCTGAGTACTGAGCACCCAGCACCCGGAGAATGAGCACCCTGCACCCCGAGCACTGAGCACCCAGCACCCTGAGCACTGAGCACCCAGCACCCTGAGTACTGAGCACCCAGCACCCCGAGCACTGAGCACCCAGCACCCTGAGTACTGAGCACCCTGAGTACTGAGCACCCAGCACCCTGAGTACTGAGCACCCTGCACCCCGAGCACTGAGCTCCCTGAGTACTGAGCACCCGGCACCCTGAGTACTGAGCACCCAGCACCCTGAGCACTGAGCACCCAGCACCCTGAGCACTGAGCACCCAGCACCCTGAGTACTGAGCACCCAGCACCCTGAGCACTGAGCACCCAGCACCCTGAGTACTGAGCACCCAGCACCCTGAGCACTGAGCACCCAGCACCCTGAGTACTGAGCACCCAGCACCCTGAGCACTGAGCACCCAGCACACTGAGTACTGAGCACCCAGCACCCTGAGCACTGAGCACCCAGCACCCTGAGTACTGAGCATCCAGCACCCCGAGCACTGAGCACCCAGCACCCAGAGCACTGAGCACTGAGCACCCTGAGTACTGAGCACCGAGCACCCCGAGCACTGAGCACCCAGCACCCTGAGCACTGAGCACCCTGAGGACTGAGCACCCAGCACCCTGAGCACTGAGCACCCAGCACCCTGAGCACTGAGCACCCTGAGGACTGAGCACCCAGCACCCTGAGCACTGAGCACCCAGCACCCTGAGTACTGAGCAGCGATCACCTGAGCACTGAGCACCCAGCACCCCGAGCACTGAGCACCCAGCACCCTGAGCACTGAGCACCGAGCACCCTGAGTACTGAGCACTGAGCACCCTGAGCACTGAGCACCCTGCACCCTGAGTACTGAGCACCCAGCACCCTGAGCACTGAGGACCGAGCACACTGAGTACTAAGCACCCTGCACCCTGAGTACTGAGCACCCAGCACCCTGAGCACTGAGCACCGAGCACCCTGAGTACTGAGCACCGAGCACCCTGAGCACTGAGCACCCAGCACCCTGAGTACTGAGCACTGAGCACCCTGAGCACTGAGCACCCAGCACCCTGAGTACTGAGCACGGATCACCCTGAGTACTGAGCACCCAGCACTCTGAGCACTGAGCACCCAGCACCCCGAGCACTGAGCACCCAGCACCCCGAGCACTGAGCACCCAGCACCCCGAGCACTGAGCACCCAGCACCCTGAGTACTGAGCACTGAGCACCCTGAGTACTGAGCACCGAGCACCCTGAGTACTGAGCACCCAGCACCCTGAGTACTGAGCACCCAGCACCCTGAGTACTGAGCACCCAGCACCCTGAGCACTGAGCACCCAGCACCCCGAGCACTGAGCACCCAGCACCCTGAGCACTGATCACCCAGCACCCTGAGTACTCAGCACTGAGCACCCAGCACCCCGAGCACTGAGCACCCAGCACCCTGAGTACTGAGCAATGAGCACCCAGCACCCCGAGCACTGAGCACCCAGCACCCTGAGCCCTGAGCACCCAGCACCCGAGTACTGAGCACCCAGCACCCAGAGTACTGAGCACCCAGCTCCCTGAGTACTGAGCACCCAGCACCCCGAGTACTGAGCACTGAGTACCCTGAGTACTGAGCACACAGCATCCCGAGCACTGAGCACCCAGCACCCTGAGTACTGAGCACTGAGCACCCAGCACCCCGAGCACTGAGCACCCAGCACCCTGTGTACTGAGGACTGAGTACCCAGTACCCCGAGCACTGAGACCCAGCACCCTGAGCACTGAGCACCCAGCACCCCGAGAACTGAGCACCCAGCACCCCTAGCACTGTGCACCCAGCACCCTGAGCACTGAGCACCGAGCACCCTGAGTACTGAGCACCCAGCACCCTGAGTACTGAGCACCCAGCACCCTGAGCACTGAGCACCCAGCACCCTGAGCACTGAGCATCCAGCACCCTGAGTACTGAGCACCCAGCACACTGAGTACTGAACACCCAGCATACCGAGCACTGAGCACCCAGCACCCTGAGCACTGAGCACCGAGCACCCTGAGTACTGAGCACCCAGCACCCTGAGTACTGAGCACCCAGCACCCTGAGCACTGAGCACCCAGCACCCTGAGCACTGAGCACCCAGCACCCTGAGTACTGAGCACCCAGCACCCTGAGTTCTGAACACCCAGCACCCTGAGCACTGAGCACTGAGCACCCAGCACCCTGAGCACTGAGCACTGAGCACCCAGCACCCTGAGCACTGAGCACCCATCACCCCGAGCACTGAGCACCCAGCACCCTGAGCACCCAGCACCCTGAGCACTGAGCACCCTGAGCACTGAGCACTGAGCACCCAGCACCCTGATTACTGAGCACCCAACACTCTGAGCACTGAGCACCCAGCACGGTGAGTACTGAGCACTGAGCACCCAGCACCCTGAGTACTGAGCACCCAGCACCCCGAGCACTGAGTACCCAGCACCCTGTGTACTGAGCACCGAGCACCCCGAGCACTGAGCACCCAGCACCCTGAGTACTGAGCACCCAGCACCCCGAGAATGAGCACCCAGCACGCCGAGCACTGAGCACCCAGCACCCTGAGCACTGAGCACCCAGCACCCTGAGTACTGAGCACCCAGCACCCCAAGCACTGAGCACCCAACACCCTGAGTACTGAGCACCCTGAGTACTGAGCACCCAGCACCCTGAGTACTGAGCACCCTGCACCCCGAGCACTGA